>NC_052503.1:13572133-13872133 GCF_016617805.1 Bactrocera tryoni | reverse complement strand
TCCGGTAATATAGAACCGGCTGTTGTGGGAATTTTATACTATATAAATACCCATGGGTGCTCTTAATTATTAGTAAAGAAGATTTAGGAAAATGTTAGATTTTTCCTCTCATAAACTTGGGAGCAGATTGAACGAAACTCAGGAATTACTAGCTTAATCTATGAAATTTTGTTCCTAAACCATATATTCATGAATCATACAACAACAATCCGATCCAAGAAAACTTAACTCCCGGCTTAGCATAACCGAAACTGAACATTTATTGTTGCATAATATGCCACCCTGTTAGAATAATCTTTCCAGCTAAATGTGCAACAAATTATTGCCTAGAAGCACCGCTGTTCCAAAAGTCGAAACCGAATGTCTCCATCTAAAGAAGCTTTGACTTCTCCACGAATATCCGAAGGTTTATTTATTTCCGGTTGCAATTACCGAGAAGAAAATGGGTTTAATCAAAATACTTGGGAAGAGAGTCACTATCTTTAATACCGCTAGGGTTGAAAACTGACTTTCTAGCATGGTACTCGTACCATGTGGGGCTTGATTTTCACGCTTGCCTTCAATTTCTGCAAAATCTTTATGCCTCCAATCATAATTGTTGCTTTTTGTTTTCAAATGAAACATATAGCACAGTAAAAAAGCTTATCATGATCGTCAATAATCTGTCTTAGGACGAAGTTCTCTATATGGTCTGCTGACATTCAAGTGGAATCAACTGAGCCTTAACCCGATTGAAATGCTGAAATCAGCGCTTTTACCATGAAAAATACTCTACTCACTAACCAAGATCAATACTCGGATTGGAAAGGAAACCGGACCAGGATTTCCGTCAGCTTAATATTGGCGGCTCGACAGTAATGTCCAAGAAATTAAGGTGATGTTTTAAGCCGCCTTAACAATAAAACAATAACTCTAGTTGTTATTTAAACGAGCTTGGCAAAAAAAGACACAATTGTCAAATCCAAGAAGAAGAAGAATCCCTGCCAACCTAGAAAAGGCGTCGATCGTGTATGGAATGGAGTAAAGTTTTGAGCGCGTTATGTTAAATGTGCCAAAAAAGGTCATTAAGACCAAGAGAGGCAAATAATTAATACTCATAATATGAATGAGAACTAACATTGTCAATTAAAGCGAGAGAGCGAACGATATAAAGAGAGGGAAGGAGCAATCGACCTTCTACTGTACGCTAAAAGACGCCTAATCCATTTTGTTAGACTCAATTAAAGGCAGTCATTAAAGCATCTAACAAATATGAAAATAACAATTATGAATTAAACACATTAAGTCCAAATCAGGCAAAACAAAGAAAAGTTCGCTTATCACAGCAGTTGTTACTTCCCACGCATTTTGCGTGCGCAACGGCACAACGAGCTCAAACAGTCGAAGCTTGAAGTGCATAAAAACGCTGCCGCTTAATCGCTGTACAAATTTAATGCTTATAAAAGTTTGCCGACGAGATTATTAGTTTCGCAGCAGCAGCAAAGTTCCTTTAAGAATTTCAAGCACATGCAGGCACCCAACATTATTCATCCAACAAACGAGTGGGCGTAGTCAATATGGTGACTCTGTGGGTAAGTGGGTGAGTGGTTAAGTGGGGGATTAGGCGTGTATGTGTGTTGGATGGCTGCTGCGGCAGAGGGGGTGCCACCACAATAAACTTTGCTTTCGTTTCGGAAAGGATGTGATAGGAAATGCCAACAACAACACTGACAATATAGCTAAGTTCTTCTAGGAAACTCTAGGCAGAGCTGGCAAATTAGGAAGCAACAACAAAACAACAGAAAAGTTGACACATAATTTAGCTACAATAAAAT
The DNA here is from genome assembly GCF_016617805.1 of Bactrocera tryoni. Lineage (NCBI taxonomy): Eukaryota > Metazoa > Arthropoda > Insecta > Diptera > Tephritidae > Bactrocera > Bactrocera tryoni. The sequence goes on along the minus strand of NC_052503.1, from coordinate 13,870,319 downwards.
CAACAGAAGAAACAAATTAAAACCACAACAAGTTATTGACTTTTGGGCGGCGTTGCGCGAGGGTGAAGTGCGGTGGACAGTGCGTTAGGCTAAGCAAACAAAACGCCCGCTAGATAACTATCCGGCATATAAATCGTTATAAACTTACAGATACTTGCCGCTGCTTATGTAAACACGCATATTCCATATATTAGGGTGGTTTAAAAATTTTTTTTTTTGAAATTTAAATATATTTAGAAAACACATATGAAAATTCACATTTACCGGTTTACTTGGTTGAATAATTTAACACCTCGAGTAAAAAGTTATATCTGGAACACGGCGCACCGTGGAGAAATATTATTTTCTTACTTACTGCCTGTTTCACCATTATGTTAAAAATGGGTTTGCTGTTGTAGATGAGAGCTCAAATATGTATGTGCTACAGAGTAATTCTAATGACACTAAATTTGAATTATGTGATAATATTGTACAATTCTAGATTGATGTCCACGAGAAAGTAAGCCCTATATCCTAATAAGTTTCGCAAATCTTCTCTTCGTGGTCAGTTCACTTGCTTTCTCATTGCCTTTCTTAGGGCTGTGACCAGAAACATCAGAAATCATTATTTTAAGTTTTGTCAATGTGAAGGACAGCTATATGCAATAGTGATCCGACTTCGGCAATTGGTTCGGAAATTTTAGCATTATGTTAGTTTATAATCCAATAATATAATCATCTGTTTCTTTTTTTTTTGCCTTTTTTAAAACTGCATTGATTCACAGAAATTTTTAGTGATTGAGTATACTTAAAAGATCTCGGTAAAGATGAACAAAAATTCATCTTTGTATCTTTACAACACTCCATATATTGCTCCCTGTTGCTGTGAGAGAATAGCTTATAAAAAATTTGTAGTTGGGAGGGTGGTTTTTGGGTAGCCATAAATTCAGATTCTCTCAGTTTCGTAGTATCGATTATCAAAGAGATAGATGAAGCTTTGGACCGATGAATAGTGTCTGAACTACGGAGAACTGATTTAGCATCCTACTAGGAACCTATTGCGTTTGCTTAACATAATGTATCTCCATTTTCATAAAACTACATTTTGCAGATACGATTAGGAAATTCGTTTAAGTGACTACATAAATGTCACCTAAAAATAGTTTTCCTGTATTTAAGAACTACCTTAATACAATATATAGATATATTAGAACTTCTGCTACCACTCGAGAGCATTTGCCTTTGTGTACCATGAGTGTACAACTAGTCAGAGCTGCTAGTGATGGCTAAAGCCACTCACCCAACTACATATATTATACATATACATACCACCACTCGAACCGCAGAAGCGCTGCCTAATCTTATTTTCTAATCGCAATCAGCAGCACACGCCACGGCCGCCCGCAACAGAAACAAAGGGCGTGGCAAGTATACATCAGGCAAGTGGAAAAAATCTCTCAAAGTAAATATGAATAACGACGACACAAAACAAACACAAAAGTATGGCAAAGAAAACTAAAACAAATGGAAATGCCATCAAGGCAAGCGGAAGCGCCCTGGCAACTCCCGCACCAAGCCGCCGCCGCTTCATGAAGGGCCGAAAAGCGCTTGTCAAGCAGTAGGCACATACTTAAAACTAATGACGGAAGTGCGTGTGTGTGTGTGTGTGCGGAAGGCGCGGTTGTTGGGTAATTCTTAGCAAATCGAAATCAAAATCATTACAACAATCGAAGGACAACAACAACACAACACAAAAACTCAAGTGAACTAGTCTCTTATGACAGCCAGGGAAATGGAAGAAGAAGAAGAAAGTGGAAAGCCCACTTGAAGCGCAGGCAATTACGGCAAGCCAAGCCCATTGCGTCGTGGCGTGCTGGAGTGCGGCTATGACGTGCGTCAGCGCTTCGCATCGGTTCGCTGGCATAAAACTCATATTTGTATAGTAATTCCAATGCCAAATGTTGAAAGTTGTCAAGCCAATTGGCTCATTATGTATGGGCAACACAGCTGTAAGTTGTTGAAGTGCAGCTACATATGTATGTATATATGATAAAGAGATACGCTCGCATACATAGATAAGTGTGGGTGAGGGTTGAGCGGCCAAACTTTTTTTGGAATGATTAAGTTTGTTGTTTTACGCTAATATGGCCACGCTTTGATTTTTATTGTATCGGCCAAAAGTTTGTATATTGGTTTCCATTTTCAATACATTTCTTTCCTTTTCTGCTCTATGGCTTAGTAACGAGCGTGGCTTTAGAAATCAGTAAGCAAGTTACTGTAGTAACGTATTGATAGCATTGGAAAACCACGAAACTAGAATTGAGAAAGAAGAAAAATGTATACGTTCTTTGAGGACTTTGTCGACGTTCTTAAGCCGTACTCTAGCTGACACTTAACCTAAATTTTACCGCGTTACTGATCAAATTCGACGCAGATTAGCCCAACAAAAACTTATTCGCGGACTTTAATACAAATCTTTATTATCGTCTCCAAAGTAAGTTCGTTTTGATGCACTGAAACCATGTCACATGATGTAAGCCTTGTTCTGGGTCGGTCTTTAGTGTCTTCCTTAAACCGAAAAAACAGGATTCAGCTCATTTTTGTAGCACCATTCGCAAGACTTTTAAACAGTATCGATGTCATATTTATAAACCCGACCTCTACGGCTTTGCCATATTTTGGTCACATTTTACGCCAAACCTTCACCACATACATAGTAATTATTTTGTCTGAAAATGACACGGACTTATCAAACTGTCCTCGTAAAAGTCAATTTGCACTGTATGGTAATATATTTTTCGCTTTTTTTTTACATTTTTCTTAATGTTTGTGAAAATACGTTTTGAGTAGCAAATTGCTCGCGATAAGATGTTGATTGATGTGAATATTGTTGACACTATCAATAGTCGAGGTTATATGGCAGGCAATTAGTTGTTATTATGTTATTGATATTTAGCGATGAAATGGGAAGATTTCGGTTGACATTTACAGTTTGGTACACAATGTGAACATGTGTTATTGTATGTATATAATTTAATAACTGGCATTGTTCGTACTCAAATTACATTGATTTAGATTATACACAGTTGACCTAAATCATAGATATTATAAATCTATAGGTCGAAAGGTCAATGTCGGATTCTTCTTCTTTCTTGGCGTATAGATCGCTTACGAGTTTATAACAGCGCGGCAGGTGACCTTCCTCTTCACTGTTTGGCGCCAGTTGGAGACTACAAGTGCAGCTAGGTACTTCTCCACCAGGTCTTTCATCGTTCCATCGAATGCGATATTCGCCATGGCCAACGCGCAAAGCACCATAAATCTTTCCCAGAAACTTGTAACGTCGACAAATCAGATATTGTCACCGTCCATGCCTCTGTACCATATATCAGAACGGGAATAATGAGTGACTTATAGAGTTTGGTTTTTATTCGTCGAGAGAGGACTTTACTTCTCAATTGCCTACTCAGTCCAAAGTAGCACCTGTCGGCAAGAGTTATTCTGCGCTGTATTTCGAGGCTGACGATGTTGTTGGCGTTAATATTGGTGCCAAGTTAGACGAAATTATATACAACTTCGAAGTTATGACTGTCAAGAGCGACGTGGGTGCCTAGTCGCGAATGCGACGACTGTTTGTTTGATGACTGGAGTTATTTCGTCTTGTCTTCTTTAACTACCAGACCTATTTGCTTCGCTTCCTTGTCCAGCCTGGAGAAAACAGAAACAACGGCGCCGTTGTTGACGCCGATGATATCAATATCATCGGCATATGCCAGCAGCTGTACACTCTTATAGAAGATTGTACCTAATCGGTTTAGTCCTGCAGCTCGAGTTATTTTCTCCAAGAGTAGATTGAAGAAGTCGCACGATAGGGAATTGCATTATCTTTATCATTGTTTAGTATCGAAAGACTCGGAGAGGTCGTTTTTCATCCAGACGGAGCTTTCGGTGTAGCTCAACGTCAGTTTACACAGCCGTATTGGTTTTGCGGGGTTACCAAATGCGGGCATAGCAGTCAGTTGTTGATTTTCCAGGCCTAAAGCCACACTGATAAGGTCCAATCAGTTTGTTCGATAGAACCTTATATGCAATGTAGAGGAGTCGCAGACGGATTACTATTACGAAAAGACAGAGAATCTGTAAATTTGGGAGAACTTCGAAATAATCATCATCAAATAGACATCAGCCACAAATTCTTATATGTGAAAGATAATATTTGTTGCCATGAAACTAAAAATAAATATAAATGCAATGACTTTTTATCGAAAGACTTTCTTTCTAAATTAAGAATATTAGTTTTTTGAGCACATCTGCCAGTACTATGCTTTAACTATTTAATATAATTACTCTGATTGCTTGCAGCACACGCTTTGTCGATAGTATCCAATTATGTAATTGCGCAAAGTACATTTCTGCGCATACAATCTCTCAATTTCCCATATAAAATACAAGTTAGCACACCCGCAAGCACACATAATTATAATTGCTCATTTACATCAATACTAATTAACGCTATCTTATCATATCGATATTTTGTCTCCTCTTCCCTCTCTTCAAACAAATGCATGCGACACTTAACAGGTCATCAATTATGATTCGTCACGTGGCGGCGTTTCGGTAATTACCGAAAAGGGCGATGTTACTACGTCATTTCTGCTCATACAAAATGCCGACTTGGCCGATTCGGGGAAATATTCCTGTGCGCCCTCGAATGCCGATGTGGCCAGCGTACGCGTTCACGTACTAAACGGTAAGTACTCGCTAAATATTTTACAAGCATACAAATCGATACCTATGAAATAACTGTATACACTCCTGAATGTAATTATGACTTTATATGGATGTATGGGTATGAGTAACAAGAAGCGCCTGACCGCGTTTTCTGCCACAACTCATATATGCAATATGTGAATATATACAAGTAGATATGTAATGTGCACGAGTTCCATGAAGTTGCGGCGAAAGTCCGAGTTTCCATGGACGAGTAATCAGTAAATGTCATAAGTCACTGGCACTGACACATAAATATCCACAAATGTAGCTATGATATGAGGGTGTACACTGTACACCGTAGAGAACTGTATTATATATATGATATTGATGCTACACAAGGTTTCGCATACAAATGCGGTTACGATTAATATTCTTGGAATACTGACTGATGAAATAATCCTTTTCGATTCGTCCGTACTCTGTTCTCTCTACTGAATCTTCACTAAATTTTCAAAACTCTAATCAATCGATGTTTTTTTCTATGACAATGCTATCATCATTTTATACATTCAAAATTTTTCATCAATTAGTGCTGACTTTTGTTTTCGCGACTCTCTTAACTGAGAGTCTATATCAATGACAGAAAATATGGTAGCTTGTAAGCGAGCATGAAAGTACTTTAGTTTATGCTCCACCAAGAGTTTATAATTTGTAATCGAAATTTCCGGGAAGTAAACAACGAATACAAATCTTCGTCGTCCCTTCAATAATCGGTTCAAGCGAAAGAAAATCGTTACAGTTTATAAATTCCTACCATAGTGAACCCATATGCATATATGTTAGTGACCACATACATAAAAAAAGCGTATAATATTGAAATCAGAGTACACATACCGATTAAGATTGGCTTCAACACAATTCTGCTACATTAAATTAGTTGTTTGTTTTCACAGAAACTATCTACATTTGTCTCGAAGAATCACTTTTATTTTATGTTTTTTTAAGAAAGTAAGAAAGGAATTCAACAATCTTTATTTTTAGTATAGCAACTCACAAAACAAATTCAGAATATTGAAGTGTCAAGTTTTTGAGCTTTTAAATATTCCAGTAATATGAACCAACTCACTTATGAATATACCTAAGATTACGGGAATACGGCTAGCGAGAAAACTCTTTTCGATTCGATTGGTCGCCTTCAAAAGTAATCCTAAAATCGCAAAAAAAATTAATAGTCTAATGCTAACAAATTTTTCCAGTCCAGTTAAAACACTTTACATAAGCACTTCTTGGGATGGCTTTCAGCTCTTTCAACGAATTTTGTTTTATCTCCTCGATCGACTGAAAACGTTTTCCACTCCGATGATTGTTGACTTATTTGGACGTCAAAGCCAGAAATCCATGTCTTATCGATGGTTATAATGCTATCCATGAATGTGGGATCAGAATTCGCACGACCAAGAGGTCCAAAGAGACCTACTTAAGGTACTATTTTTGAAAAAAAAAATCAGGTTTATTGGGGCGAATAGAGCAAGACCGGGTTTCACAACCAAAATATTCACCAAAATCATTCGAACGGAACGGAGCTCTCTTGCCATGTCTCTATTACTTGCCTGATAATTTTTAAGCACCATGTCCTTCACGTTTTTAATATTTTCATCAGTTGCAGAGGCCGAAGTATCGTCCTGAACGAACTTGACAGTCTTTGAAGGCTGTGTACCACTCATAGGCTTGTGTTCTTGATAAAACTGAATCCCAGTACGCCTTTTCCAATATTCGCGACGATTTCGCACACTAAGTTTGGTTAGAAATACAAAATTTGCGGCAAATTTTTTGTTCGATATTTGTAAAAATCGCAACGCACTACTGAGGTGTACCGACTTAAGCAGCTGCTATAAACAAACTGGTTGGCAGACTGAGCTCCTATTTGACATATTAATTGAGAACAGTCCTACCAGCTTAGCAAAATACATATTTTTGAAATATCAGTTTACTCATTTAATTACAATTTCCGGATGCTTTTTTGTCACAATGTATACTATACAAATATTTCAGCTCTAATTTTATCTAAGGAAACATTTTTTAAAATATAATTTCTTCACTTTTGAAAAATAAACTGCGAATGTAAGCCCATACTATATTTAGTAATAAATGGATACTAGCGCCATCTGGCGGATTGAAATCCTGTTTGTCTGCAAAACTTTTGTAGAAAAAGATAACGAGCTAAAACGGCTATATTGAAAATTAGAAATACGTAAATTTTGAAAATTAACAAGACTTTATCAAGTCAATATTATATCGGAGAAAGGGTTAAATAATAAGATTTTGTTGGGAATTTTTTTGAAAGTAATTCAATTTACTAAATAAAAAAATCATTTCAATTTTAAAAAGTTTTGATTTCCTTTGATGCCGTACACGATATCTAAGAGGATTTCAGAGAAAAAATATTTGGTGTGAGGAAGATTGGTTCTCTTTAAATAATCTCAAATCCAAAAGCCATCCAAAATTGTTATTACAATCGATGAATCCAGGACGAAGGACTGGTCAAAATTGTGATTTTTGAAAAAATTGTATTTTCCAAAAATAAATAGATTTTTATAAAAAAAAATTACACTTCAGGTAAGCTTTTTAAGACGAAATTGTTATCAAAGTTCTTATTTCTTCGATCATGTTAGACCAACGGTCAATTGACAAATGAATATAACTTCTTAAAATTTGCAATAGAGTTCCGAGAACTTACGACTTGAGTAGAGTTCTCGGTAGGATTGTGTCGGACACGGATCTTCTCTCTACAGATATATAACTTTTACATGCACATATGGATATTGGTGCAAACCAATTACTTCGAATCGTCAACCACTCACGCTAACACTCAGAATATGTATGTGGCAGCCGCCAACGACGGAAGCCATTAATTAGTTTTCAAAATGAGTGCTGGGATCAATTGATGTGCTTGGGCACTTTGTAAAATTGGAAAATACGCAATGAGAGCTTGAGGTATGGGTCATTACAAGACGAGAGCACTTGGCCATCAATTGAGCAACATATTTTCTAGCAGCACGAGAGAAAATAAGCAAGCAAACCAGAAGGACAGTGACAGCATATATTGCAGGAATCAAGTGCAAATGCGGGGAAAGTGTGAAGCGTTTTGCTGTGACAGCCATCACTTGCTGCTCATTTAAAGCTGGCAAGTTCCTGCCCACACGCACTGACGCATTCACACATATACATATTTATGTATGTGAGCATATGTTGAAGTAAGCCAACACTTGTAAAGTGCAAGCTAAATAAACTGCATACCTCGAATTATGGCCACCACATTGTTGGATAATTGGAGCAGCACAGCAGAAAGTTGGCCACAGCAAGTGCGTCAGTTGCATTATCTGCGGATGTGCTCTGCCATACGAACAACAGCGAACATGCGGCAACAATGTGCACATGCAGGCGCTCATATATGTGTTTATACATGTATGAGTGTGTGCGTGTGTGTGTTGTGGTATGGTGTAGCGAATTCGGTAATCCCCGTTAAGCTACGCAGGTCCGAATGCCATGTTATAGTTACCTGCGTATGGTCACATACACACTTACAAATATATGCATGGATGCCTGTGTGGCTGTGTGCTGGTGCATGTTCACGTGTTCTTGGCACATTTCAGACGCACACACTTAACCGACATTCCGTAAATGAGGTGAAGATGACAGCACTTCGCTACCACGACCACAATGACAACTGACACCAGCGCTATGCGCCCTGCACCGGCACTTACACGCCGCATATACCTATAAACGTGTGTGTGTGTGTATATCAATGTATGCTTGTATTGGCATGGACATGTGCTGCTGCACTTGCAACACGCTCGTGTAGCATAACATCCGCATAGCCGCAGCAATAAAAACAGCGGCAAGTGCAACGTTGGCAAACATCTACCTGCATTACCACACTCACACACATATACATACATATACAAGTGCGTATTTTGTTCCAGCTCTATTATGCAGCGGGAGAAGCGCCGCATCAACAATTTTGTGCGTGACTGCATGAGTGGCGTCACAAAGCTGCCTAAATACTGCTGCCAATGCACTAATGCATAAATGTAAATGCACAAGTGTACGTATATATGTAAGTGTGTCTGTGTTAGTGGCTTCCGCTTGCTGTTCTAGGCATTCTATTTGAGCGTCGTGTAGGCCATAGCGCCTGTTAAGCTGTGGTTACTCTACATTTGCCGAATTTAGGGTTAGCGGCCTCATATTTAGCCCTTAACGCATGCGTGTCTGTTACAGTTAGTTCAGAGATAGCAAGGTATAGAATAGCGGTACTGCTCACATTTCTTTTAGGCATTTTTAAAGTACTGACGGCGCTTAAATGAGCCATAAGTATGCTTTCATGTTCTTTCATTGTACTGTATTTTCAGTGATTCACCGTTATTGTCTAATTTTTCTTCTCTGGATTGGAGATACTACTTTTTCAATATTCATTTTCTGCATTATGCTAAATATCGCCAATGTTCTAAATTAAGTTTCGAGAAGACTATTAATATGATTGTTGAAATCGTTGCCTACAATTGGGCGCATTTATTAGTAGTGTTACCGAAGTCATACATCTAACAGCGGTACGAAGAGTTGTTGGGAGGCAATTTTCTAACAAGTTGAAGTATTCAGAACCGTTTTTTTTGTAAACATTACTTTGCATTATCGGAATAGTTCACTCAATAATAAGGGTAGAAAAAATTATATTTTTTGACTTATGTATATTGGATCTGTACATGATACAGTATCGTGTGCAATAGGGTTACTGAAAGTATTGTCCACCTAAACCATAACATATTCTTATCGTTTTTGAAATTTTATTCCGATTTCATCCCAAAAGAATTGATTCAGCCTGGCGGCCAAGAAAGAAGCAAACCAATTTTCAATAATCCGTTCCGATGTGAAGCATGTTCCGGTAAGAAACATTGGAACAAATGATAATCAGAAAAAGTGAAGTTTGGACTATAAGGCGGATGTGGCAAAACTTACCTGCCGAATTTTCAAATCGTTCTTAACCGGCCTTGCAATGTGACGTCGCGCGTCGTTATGATAATAAAGTATTTTCTAGTTTCTAGTCGTGAATTCCGGGCCTTTTCCAATAATCATTAACATCAATTTTCTGAGTGGTTGTCGGCTACGTTTTCAATTCTTGATTTTGCTCGATTTTTTCAGTTTATGATGCACCTTTTTGACCCCAATTACTTTGACGTTACGGATATTAGACTTTACCGTTTATTTAGATGATTTCACAGGTTGAACTTTCAGTTTCTTGCTATTGAATGTATCTGGCAAACATTTTTTGAATTGACTACTTGAATGCGAGCTCTTTCTGTCCTTGGGAACAATCTCCATGGAGTAACGTTTCCAGCTCCTCTTCTTGAAACTTTTTTGACCTCCGAGAACGTTCTACGACTTCTGCGTTAAAATCACCACTTTTAAATCTTGTAAAATATTTTTAGCACATTAGCTAAGGAGCATGTTCACCGTGAGCTTTCACCAGAATACGATAAAATCCTGCTGTGGTTGTCTTCATATTAAAGTAACCGCTCTCTGCAAAAACATGTTTCCAGGAACAAAGTTCGACATATTGAGCAAAAAAAAAAATCGTTTCGCTTTTGGAAAGACTGGAAGAGTTTGGGCAAATGCAGTACATTAAACAGTACCTAAAAGTCGAAGTTTGTGGTTTCCAATTTTTTTCTCCTCTGCCTGATGCTAAGTGCGAGAAAATGTATAATCTTTCGCATATTTTTGTGGCACTGCGTTCACTGAAATGTCACAAAACATAAAAAATGTCAAGTATTTTCCTAACAATTTCAATTCAAATGTCATGACATAAATTGAAATTCAATTGCGTTGCAAATCTTGATTATCCATATTTGATCGACCCCTCGAAGTAGGTCAACTGAAATGTTGATCTGCTGCGTTTTTACTGAATGCGGCTTTCAGCTCTTAGAAGTGGTCTGTTAGACTAAATAACCTCTAAAATATTGTTCAAAAATGTCAGGCGCTTGAGGCTAGGTAGGCTAAGTGCGCCGTCTTTGAACTCGTTTTTCTCAAAACTGTGTTTTTGAAGTTCGTTGGCAAGATTTCTCGAGAACTACTGAACCGATCTTCATTAAAATGCAAATCTTTGAGATACAATTTTTAAAAACTTGGACAAAGGATTTTTTTGAGTTTCGCTGAAAATTTTATTTTGTTTCTAAAAATGTCTGCCAAAAATCCAACTTTCTGTGGTTTTTTTACTTTCGTCCAAGTTCTAAGTTAAGATTTTAACTAAAACACAAGTTTTTGCACTTTAAATTATCCTGAATGGAGTCATCCTTCCAACGTGGGCACATCTTTTTTCCGAGGGGTCACCGGAAATGGCGTCGGATTGACCGAGTTTTTTAAAGAATTTCAGAATTTCTTTGTCAATGTATATTTCTTTTGTATGTTTATGACAGTAAAAAATTCTAATAAAATATTTAAGTTTTTATATAAGGAAAAACTGTTGAAAAAAGGCTGCCTTTTCCACAAGGAAACCCCTTGACAGCAATATTCCTGGGTTTATGGTTGAAATTTAGAGAGCCTGAAAAAATCTGCGTGGTCAATGGCAATTGAAATTGATCTTGTAACACAACTTATGGCAGGACTAAGTATTTGTAACTTTCTACTTTGATTTAGCCTTGAGTCGGTCACTATGTTTTTGATAAAAATTAGAATTAAATTTAAGGGAAATAAAACCAGAAGTTTATAAATTAAAAAACGATGGAAATTTCATTAAATCTGTGTTAAACATAACCTTCTTCAGAGTACGCCTTTCAGTCAGTAACTAACTTAAACGCCACTCCAAGTAACCCATCAAAGGGTTACATCTTTAATAATGCAGCTGCGCCCTAATTTCTAATTAACTCATTCGCTAAATCAAAGGAATTATTTAATTGGCTAATTATTCACACGTAGAAAAGAAATCCTTGAGCCAAATCCCATTTGACTAATTCCAAATCTTATACACCGTTAATTCCTCGGCAAGTGATTTCAGTGTCTAATACACAAATGCTTTTAACCTTTCAAAACCAATTTTGCCGCAGAGCCTTCATTTGGCAGACAATTTCACACAAAAGTTAATTTGAGCCGCCGACGAAAATTCGACAGCCAACGCGCATGAGGAAACTTTACCATGGCAAAAATGAGCAAATTTTCAGTGATTAAAAGAATCAAATGACACACCCACGCACACCCATGGTTGGGTATGTGTGCACAGGTGCGTGACGATGAGTGTGTCAAAGCAACTAAGTTTAGATAGATGTGCAGGTACATGCTGCATATATAAGGCACACACACACATCACAAAACACATACACACATACTATAAGCATATATCCAACCATGCATGCATGTATATGTGTCACAACAACAACCATCTGCAGCCTTGAAGAAAGCTAGCACAAGGTGAGGAAATTAGGCGAACAATGTGCGGAAACCCATCACACACCTTCAAACGCAACAGTCATCTCCCTCCCAACTCACCTACCCCCTTCCTCAACGTCGCACATTCGCTGGCAGCGAGGCCGCCGATTTGAAAGCAAATTAAAACTGGCAAAGCGGAAATGTGAGCCGCAACATTAGGCGTAATTTTTCACCGGCATTTGTTGTCGCAGCAACAGCGGATAGCATACATGCACAACAACAGCAGCAACAACAACAAATGAAAATGGTTGCGGCACAAATAGCAGCGCATCGCTATTAAAATGGAACTAAGTGAAATTTTGGTAACAAAACCTGAGTGCCGCCTGCTAATGATAGCAATGACAATAATGCGTAGACGCGACGACACCCCTTTCACTGTCAAACGCCTTTAATGTGCGTTGAGCTTTCACATATACTACCATGTAGGAAAATTTTGGTAAAAGGTTTTTTGTATGCTTTAATTGCCAGAAAGTTCATATTTTATTTCTGAGCATCACTCCAAACATCGTCAATGTTTCATAATATTCTGAAATATGTCTGTCTGTCTGTCGATAAAATATCCACAAGTAGCTGTTAAGCGAAGTCTAATTGATAGCCAGTTCTTCTGCTTCACGTTTGCCAGTCATATCACTGTGTCTTAGAACCCATTGCAGGTTTGTTGTAGACTGCTGGACCCACTAAGATATCTAGATTCGATGAAACCCTCAAAGATTTTAGTAATTTTAAAGCAGTTTGACTATATTTATGTCTTTTTCTTCTTTAATGGCGTAGATAGCGCTTACGAACCGCGTTTACAACAGCAAGGCTGTTTTCTACTCTTCATTTGGAGCGTTTTGTTACGTGGCGGCTCCAACACCCAGCGCATAACCCTAAGGAGGGATGTTTCGCCTTCTCACCTTAGCTTGCTATCAAAAGGATGTTTTTTGGCTACCCAGAGGATACTTGGTCTAATACCAGAAATCGTGAGCTGCTTCAGTCATATGTAAAAAAATCATTTCTGGCTACTCTCATGTGAATGGCGCCCAGAGAACTTTCCGCACTTAAGTGAACTTCTACACATGGCTCCATCCTCCATCCGTATGTACACATATATAAGTACATTCCTTGTTGTGAGCACAATCTTTACTAGAACTTCTTTAATTGTTGTGATCTCTGCCGGGAAGACACCACAGTAATTTAGTAGCGGGAAGGCGATTCTCGTTTCAAATTATGCTTAAAGCACAGCATCTCCGACTCAATATTCTAGTGTGTGGTTTTGATATTTGCCTTTATTTTCCTACTGAGTACGCATGCGTGTAGATTTGGCTCGAGGTACATTTCAACCGCTTTTTAAAATTACCTTCAATTCTTCATTTCCAACGTTAGGTGAAAGTGGTATATTTATACAGTGCATGCAAATTTGTATGCTTACTTTCAAAGGTTTTTTGATTTCAATGTTGAAGGCTTGGAGACATTTTGTCTAAATAATCGGCGAAGAGTTGTAACTGTATATTCTTACACCCTCAAAAGAGTAGATAGGTTTCCAGCAGGTAATGACGACATCCCTGCAAAATGTATACTATACATAAATGATCAGCATTACGAACTACACGATCTGTCTGTATATACGAGATCTAATCTATCAGTTTTTAAAATAACGATCTGAAATTTGCACATCATCTTTTCTACCAAATTATTGCTTATTTGTGGAAACTACTGATATCGGAACAATGTAGGACATAGGTGACATACAAACTGGACCATCAAGACTGGAATCAAGTGCTTGCATGGAAATTTGTTTTACGAGATATCTTCACTATATTCGGCATAGCTTATAAGAAGCAAGATAAAGATCGTTTTATTCATTTTTATACTCTTTCAAGCTATAAAGGTTACACTTTTTAAGGATATTATGGCTTCGGTGCAACCAAAGTTAACAGTTTTTTATTTTATAGTGCAAATTACTTAAAAAAATTAACCTTTTAATGTGCACACTTCTACTCTTTACGACACCTTTTGCCGCAAAGCAAGTCATTAAAGAGCATGTCGCCACGACAAACAAAAAAAAAACGAATCACACGACTACACATATTATTTGATACAGTAAAAGCTTAATATTAAATTAAATGGCAAATAAACATTTTGGGTGCCTCGCATTAACTTTTATTACTTGCGTACACTCGGCTGTACCAACAGCAGCAACATTTATTTCTTTAAACATGTTTCGGTGATTACATGTACGCACACTTTTACGACTCACTGTACACAAAAGCAGGCAAGAGACCGCACATGTGCACACACACCCAGATATTATGCGCTGTGAGTGGCTTTTGGGGCAGGAAATTACATTTTGGCTTCTGGTAAAAATTTTCGGCGACGCACATTAAGCCTTGCGACCTAGCATACCGAGCGCATTTCCGTAGCGGACCGGCGCGTCGTGGCCTGCAGGCCATTTTGTAGCGCGTATTTATAAAATTACGCAAATACAAATGCCAGCTAATGTGAGATGATATGTGTGTAAGTGTGGATGTAAGCTAGATTTTAATTTTGTATATATAAATAAGCATAGTATATGTATGTGAACAAATAAGTATATAAATATATATGTATGTCTGTGTTAATCGATTCGTGGCAATTGTGTACGTGCGCAACATAACTGATTTCGTTTCTGCTCTTATTTCTAAAAAACACCTATGAAAGGCAGCATTCAAACACACACACACTTGCAAGCATATATGTTTTATGCGTGTGTTTGTGCGACGGAAGTCCGCACAAATATTATGCCAAATTTTTTGTTGCCATTTACGCTTATTATTCCTTCTATCAACAATAGGTTTTATTGTTACCTCGCCTCTGCCTCTGTTGCTATTTGCTATTTGTTTTGCGTATTTGCTTTCGGTTCTTATGCTATGCCACCTGAGCTTCGGCTCCTTTATGCAATTTGCTTTTGCTCAAATAATGACAAAATAAGTACCAAGCATGGCAAAAATAAGCATACAATTATGCTGGACACATAAAGTTGTATTAAATGTCAAATAAACATATGCAGTAATTCGATTATTTTTTTCATTATTTTTGTGAAAAGAAATTACTTAATAGAAATGTTATTATGCCCTTTAAGTTAACCTTAGATGAAATTTCATTTTTCTGTGCGAAAAAAGCAAAAATCACGCTCTCACTGCTACATTATATTGATTTTATTATGGAATCAATTATTCCTGTGACGCTAGTTTTTCGTGAGGGTGGCTACGCAACCGTTAATCTTCACATGAAGACAATATTATACTTCTGTCGCTTGGAAGAAGTCAATTTGATCCCAACACAATATATCGGTACAATCCAGTCAAAACAGTTCTTTTATTGCAAAGAAGTTGTATGGCTCTTTAGCCCACATAGTCATGGGAATGAATTTTTGATAGCTGGAATCGACTATATTTTGAATTAGAAAATTAGAAGCAAATATAATTTTGATGCATTTGAATTTAATATTTTCTTATCCTGTATTCTCCCGAGTAAACTAGTAATAATCTTAATGAAACGTTGTATTTATTTTTGATACTTTTTAAAACACGATATTTTTATTGGGTTCCCTTAAAGATCTTTCGACACTTCTGCTAGCACACTTTAACAGATTTTGCCTGAGTGATAAATAATTTTCCTCCTCAATTAGCCTTAGTGCTCTATTAAGGAGTTAGGTGTGTTTGAAAGTTAAAAAAAAAAAACGAATTTGTCTTTTTTGTCTTAATAAATAGTTCAATATATTTGAAATAGTTTCGCAATATTTTAAATCTATCTCTTAGAATGTTAGTAAGAGATAGATGCTTAGAAAGTTCAGCGCATCAGGCCTCGTCAGTGCTGCCAGTGGTTCACACTTAACCCTCATCGAGACCCTCGGGTTTGGCCAGGCATACGATATTTTGTTTTTAAATGTTACTCAAATATATTTAGAGTGTAGCAAACGACTTGCGTTTCCAGGTAACTTCCTAGAATTTTATTGTCTATAGAATGTCTTATCAAAAAGGACGAAGAAAGGGTATTATAATATTACACCTTAGTGCACCAATGGTGCTTGGCTAGACCCCATATATTTTGTATGAAAATATATGAACTTTGGTATGTTTCTATCACTTCGCACGGTTGATTTATCTGTTCTCATGTTCGTTACATGTCCAAGTTGGTTCGTATGTTTATCTAGGCTAAATACTTTAGCCGCTAGAGCGTTTTAAAAGGTTAAGAAAAAATGTCGTTTTTCTCAAAATGTTACATTTTTTGTGAACGCTATTGCCACGCCAAGCGTGAACAAGGCAGTAAATTTTATTTCAACCAAATCGACAGGTAAGAAATTGCAAAAATGTATCTATATTGTACATATATGAGCGTAAATACAACACGTATTTCCATACAAATGTATGTAAACACCACTTGTCCTCCCACGAAGTAATACTTAATCAGGTGGTTCCGTGGGAGAGTCTAGATTTGGGAGTAGGTTAGATTTAGCGGATTAAAGTTTTGCACTCCGGCTTTTGATGCTTCCCCCTACTTTAAACAAAAAAAAACTTGGCCTAGCCAAGCACCATTGGTCTCGACTAAGTGTATCAGACCGTTGGTCTCGACCAGGGTTAATCACATTTATCTCAAAACTTAATTCTTTATGTCGTTGGAAACAATTTATCGAAAAGCTATGAAGCGATTTTGTTCAAATTTTGCTCACATCCTTAAATAACATAATCTAATCACTGAAAGAAGGAGTTTTAATATTTTTTATTACATTATTATATTATTAAAAATATTAAAACAATTTTTTTAAGCCAATACATAGGAAAATTTGTTCAAATATGTCTATTATTGTTCAAAGTCTGTAAAAAATTCAAATTTTATTTATTTTTGTCCTTCGTTCAAGAACGAGATTTATTCATATAATACGAAATATTTTTGGTTTTTTGATTTTAGTTGAACCAATAATAAGTTATGCTGCCCACGACAAATACCATTTTTTGAACCTCTAAAACCCACCTAACCCATTAAGAAAAAAATTAATGAATTTTTACAACTCGCTACTGTTTTCAAAAATTCTTTGAATTCATATTTATTTTTTTTTTCGAATATCCTCTTAATTAAGTTTTGTAATTAATTTTGGTTGGAAACGAATTTATAATAAACGGAATTCTCATTGGATCTAGACTTTTATTTTATTCGCCCAAATGAACCTTTCAGAGGATTTTTTATTCATTTTAGGTTAAATAAAGAAATATTATAAATAACTCAAAAAGTAAGCAATGACTTATAGTAAACTAGATCCAATACAGCAAAATTATTCAGTTTGAAACGGTAACGGCAATTTTATCAAATATGTGTATTTTTATTTATAAGTCCATTATTCCTAGACGCAACCACAATGCACAAATTCACTTGCTTCACAAAAATATTTACGAATGACTTAAGCTATTTTAAATTAATTCTCAAACTCTCTCTCTCATTCTCTCTCTCCCTCTCTACATATGAATAAGAGTTCAACAATCATGTAATGGTCTCGCAATATACAAGAGATAAATTTTTCTAACTGGTATTATACTCTCTTTATTACAGAGCTTTTTAGCGATTACTGTTTTATTGTAAACAACTTTTTCATAAACCTGCCGAGAATTCTAATGCATAGCGAATATGGATGAGTGAACAGTTAAGCAAAGTAACTGTGAGATTAAGCACAATGCATTGCTTCATAAGCACGCTTAGCCGTGTGTTCTGGATTTGTACAATTTTGTAAGAAATATTTGTAACCTGCTTGGGCAGTTATTTGTCCCACTTTGGCATATTTCTAAACAAATAGTCAACCATATCGTCTACTTACTTTTGTCTATTCTTTTAAAGAATTGCGGTATTCTGTATGCAAAATGCCGTATCACCAAGTTGATTTTATTTTATTTCCTTTCTTACGTGCAAGTATTCATTTGCGACAATATTTCGCAAGCTAATATACTTCTATTATAAGAATAGCAATATGTATGAGAGCACTAGGGTTGTTTTTTTTTTGTTTTTTTTTTGAGCCAAAATATTACCAAACTAGACAAGGGAATAATGTATCACACATCCGTGTAACAATTTTTTCTTTCTTGATCTGCTGTTTCCCTTGACTTCTTCTTTTAATGAGTTTTATTTAAAAATTTTTTTTAAATGGAACCAATTTAATGTTTTCGTTCATACAATTTAGTTGAAATTTGCTGCAGTGGATATTGAAACAGCCCGTCACCGTCATTAATCGAAAATAATAATAATATATTATTAGAGAATAACACGGTCAAATTGCCAAGAACTTCATTACAGCTCATGTATTACACAACAAAAAAACCTAGTGAGTGCATAAATCTTCAAAATATAACGTGTTTGATTTTCATATTTTGATTTTCATTTAAGCGAACTTTTATTCCCATTTATATTTAATATGCAAATTATTTAAAAAATTTGTGATTTTCAAGTTCTAAGTTCCATATACAAGTATGTCCATGACCAAAGAGCTCTGCTATTTCCTGAAGAAAGCCATTAGTTGAAAGACGTGCTGTACATTTTTTCCTGAAGTCTTTTCGGAAGTTCTTACTTTCATATCGCTATTTAGATACTTCATTCTTGAGCGCTTTAGTCCACCTTCCACTCTGCACATCAGCGTGAAATTAGTTTTTATACTAAGAAATGCCAACACATCGACAGTATTTGAAATTAATATTCGGACCATTCAAAGAAAATAATACTGACAATAAAGGAAAAAGTAAAAGAGGAAGACTAACTGATTGTCGATTCTGGCGATGAGTGTGAAATTATGGAAGATTATATTTTTTTAGTAAATTCACATTGAATTTGGTGGATTTCTGCTTTAACCTCGACTTTAATGTTGAAGCGAACTGTAATAATAACTGAGGTATCTGAAATTGGCACCATTATTATTTTATCACTACTAAAACAACAGATTTAGAAAAAATGGTTCAAAGAAAGATCTCTACACTAAGGGTATTTTATCTATTGTGAATATACATATATAGTACATATATGTATATTTCATAATACTTATATAATCTTGTACTTGTTTTCAAAAATCTTAACTACTTCTTGTATTAGAACGTACTATAAAGCTAATCCTTAATACAGACGGATGCCTACAATTAGGCGTAAATTATGAAAAGTTTTGTCTCAAAAAAAGTTATTAATAAGTTGTTGCAGGGGCTTACTGTCAGGAGCTCTCTTTCAACTTCAGCTTCTGACTTCCTGACTATTGCAGTGTCTGCCAAGCCGAGTTTGCAGTCATTAAGGTATCCGCAGATCGGTGCTCCGCTTCAATATACAACCGGTTAATATTTGGCATTAAAATGGTTAAGAAGCGATTAAGAGAAGCACAGGCACAAACAATTATAAGCTCAAGCTCTAAAAATATTCCTCTCATTATAAATAATACAAAAATGTGAACGTAGTCGCTTTCTTTCCTTAAATTTTATATACATTTTTAACGAATTAAGCATTTATATTGAACATTTCATTTATTTTTCTAATTTTTTTTTTAAATAATTACACCTACTTGCCCCTTCCAAAAATCATTCATATAGTACAATAATCTCATAAATGCAATCGATTTCCACTGCTATTCGAAACATGTATTGAAGCATTTTGGTATGTGGTACCGCTTATTAGCAGCCACTGTCTGATTGGCTTGTCCATTGGAATATTTCCCTCTCAAATTCCCGCTTATTCACCGAAAACAAAAATTACCAACATTTTTGGGAAAATCTATGGCGGCGCAGTCTATTTGCGTAAGGCACTCGTTGCAAACCAAACCAACACCGCAGGCCCACATATGAATGTATGTGTGTGCACACACACTCACACAGCGAGCCAAATATAAAGGAAGAGCATATGCCACACTCGGCAAACAGCCGCAAAACCAGGCAACTGAAAATAAGCCACTTCCATCCAACAAATAACTCTTGAGCTTACTTCGTTTTTACTTTTTTCCAAACTCGGCTAAACATTCCCCTTCAGCTTTACTTGTAACCAGCAGCATGGTAGAGCATGAGCAGCGGCTGGCTGTCTGCTAAAGCAGCTCTGCTGATAAGCCGAAAACATGGATCAGTCTGAAAGTGCCGAAATCTCTAACACACACACACATGTATATACATGTACATATGCATACATAAAAATATACGCACACACCTTATCACTGTCTGCTATTGTTATAATTCATTGCGTAAGCAGGTTGAGTAGTACAAGTAGGATGGTTTCAGGAACTGGTGGGCCAAGGGGTGCGGCACAAAGCTTAGCTGCAGATTGTGTGATTTACGAAATTGAATAAATAAAATAAATTGCTTAATTTACTGATAAATTTTACTGTGCCCAGGAAAACGGGAAATAAACTTGCAAATATGTACATTATATGTAAGAACGCAAGGCTCAAGACAAACAAACATTTTGATTAGAAAGTAAACAATCGAAGAAGTAATAAAGAGTGCGTATCAAAATGGCGTGCTAACGAAGGCATTTGGAGTTGTCTGGTCATAAAATCAAGTTTTTCCAGCCTTCGCATATATTATAAATATATATAAATAATCATCAGGACGAGCTGAGTCCATGTTCATATGTACTTGTATATAAGTAAATTAGTCCCCCAGCTCTTGAGTTATTGAACCGAAATTTTGCACACGTCCTTTGCTTTGAAGAAAATTGAGTTGTATTGGAGAAAATGCTATCGGATCACTATAGCAAAGAGCTGTCACACAAAATAATCAATAAAAATCAAGACCTTGTTTGGCAAACGTTTGCTTTTGACAGATATCTACAAGAAATTCGGACCGGCTTGTTTTCCAAGTCAACCTCTGAATACATTGTTTGGTTCTGGTCACTTGAAAAACATCTTCTAAATAATTTGTTCTAAGTTTTATTTGATGCGAGCTAAGGGTATTAAATAAGACTACAAATTTATGAAGACCATTCCTTCATTTATTATAATTAACCTCGTTCATTCAGTTCTTTTTCTAAATAAATGACTGGAAATTCGAAAGGCAGTTTCATAAAGGATTAACAGTGATTTTTCACAATGAGTGTCTCTTAAGACCAAAACGCAACAAAAGGCAAGACCAAAGAAGTTTTCCGGTGCTTTTGCCTCAACTCTAGTGCTGAGTTGTTTAGTCGAAGAGACCTAAACCCATATCGTCGTCTTTCTCGCATTCCGGCAACTCCTTTTTGGCTTCTTCCTTCTTATCGGCAGTAGCGCCAGCACCAGCACATACATTTTGTGTGGAAAAGTTGAGCAGTTATGTGTGTTTTGACGGCCGAAAAAATGCCTATTTTCATCAATTATTTTTTCATAACATAAATGAATTAATTTTTTTACTACTTCTGAGCATATCAAGGCGCAATAATTAAGTCAAATTTTGTACATGTAAAAAATTTTTTTTTGTGAGTTCAGCCATTGGTAGCTGGCTCCAGAGGCACCGCCACAAAACGTCTTCTCACGTTGGTCAGCATAACAGAGGAGGATTCATATAAGACCAAAAAATCAACTTTCAGTAGGTTAGTACATGAGTACAGTTCGTGATTAATTGAAAAATTTCGAAAAAAAATTTATTTTCGACCAAGTTTCAAACCAAACAGTATGAATTTAGGTCTAATTTTTACCAAAAACTGCCTTGAAATAATTAGTTTCAATCGAAAAAATATCCTTTTATCATTCACGTCGTCATTCTTTTAGAAAGACTGTGAGAAATTTCAATAAGATTGATTCACTAGTTTCTAAAAACTTGTGACCACAAACTTTGAAAACGATGATTCGAGAAAAACATAATCAAATATTGAATTAGCCGAACGGTCTAGTTTGCCGCTCTCCCAATGGCTCTATATCCTACACTTGTAATGCGATTGCTTTGAAACTTTGGGAAATATTCTAGACATATTTTACATAGAATTAAAAAAAAAAAAATTTTTTTGAAATCTCAAAACCCACACAACCCTTAAGATGATGTATATTGCTATATTTCCGTCTCTGTATCCTCACTTAATGCTTCTAAGCTGTGTTCGAACTTAATTTTATAAATTCTTATACGACAAGAAAAGCATAGTAAAACTAAATTAGAGTTTGAATTACTCGAGTATTAAAAATGCATTTCTCTGAGGCCGGGCCAGGTGGATTTTCATATGAAAAGACTAATTTTGAACAAAAACGCTTTAGCCATTTAGTTCATTTAACATTGAAACAGGGACAAATTCAAATCGTAAATCAAATCGTATAGATTTTGTCCCTGTTGCTCTACTTAATACACAAGCTTCACAGATACTGAAATACTAAGTGTCTATAAAAGACGTTATACGTATTAGATTACTTGTCAACAGGCCCTCAGGCGTCGAATTGACATTAGGTAGGGGGATATAATTTTGTATTCCATACCCGCAGGGGGAAGCAGAGGAAGACCTCCACTCCGTTGGAATGACCAGATGGAGAAGGACCTGGCTTCGTTTGGAGTTTCCAATTGGCGCCAAATTGCGAAAAGAAGAAACAATTGAAGCGCTGTTGTTAATTAAAGAAAAATAAGAAACAATCGAACTCAAAGCAATATAACTCGGAGAATCCACCGCTTTTAGAAGAAGTTTTGATTTTGGTCGAAGCACTAGGACTCAGTGCTCAGTGGTATAGGATACTATTAATAGATATAATATGATAGTTGCCTAACTTTTGGAAACCCGATTTTTCATTATAAGCATATGTATTTTGAACGTAATAAAGATGTGGACTGACTTTTGCGGCACATTATTTATGACACTGAGGCCAGCTTATCCTTGAGGTCGGTGCACAAAAGTTGTTGATAAGCTCACCAAAACATCTCATTTAAAAATACTACTAAGCATTGTGTTCACCTTATACTAAAATCAAACCACTTTTTTGGAATAAAACTGCTATACATAACGTCCAATTTTTCCGATTTAGTCCCTCAGTAAGGAACTGAAATTTCGCATACATACTTTCCTTTTCACGAAGCAGTTCATTTGTCGGAATCGCCTATATAGCACCACTTTTGCATAAAGCTGCCGTACGAATAGAACTATCAAAATCAATCATCTTTGTATAGAAAACTTTTGCATTTGATAAGACATCTTAATGAAATTCGGCATAGATGCAATGCTATAATATCGGAGCATATTGTTCAGATCGGATCCTTATAGCATATAGCTGCCATTGAAACTAACTAATCAAAATCAAGATGGAGATCTTTTTCTACACTTGTAAGCTAAGAAAATGTCCAGTGCAGGGTATTACTATGACTTTGCTGGTCGCGAGTTGAACCATAGTTTAGTTTTAGTACAGTCTCACATAATATTGACAATTTTCACTCTAGGAGCTGGTATCAACAGCTTATAGTTTCCGGACTGCTAACAGCCAATTTGAGATGTTTAATATCAAGCAAGCATATTTATGCAGCCGGGCGGTCGTTATTCACGAAAAAAATCAGTAATTATAATCGGCTCTGGAAAATCGAAGCAAGTCTACAATTTTCTACTAATGAAAATCGCTCCCTTACATCAAAGCAACACCCTGTATTAACAAAAATCGCACAATTTCATATGCAAAACCCGCAATATGCATGGCCAACACCATATATAGGAGAATGTGCCGTAGCTTACTTACTCAGCGACTACACAAGCTTTGCTTTTGGATACCTGCTTTTAGATTTATTAGCATTCTCTACCACCACACGGCCCAAACATGACCTTACGCACCGAATGTTGCCAAAAATATATGCGAACTAACACCTCAGCAGCTTTATCATTCATCAGGGCGACATCCAATAAAGACCATAAGTGCAGGTGAGTGTGAATGTACGTGAATGTAAGTCTGCGTGTGTGTATGTGGCTGTGAGTGCGCTTAAATCCTGCGTCTGTGTGAGCTCAGGCAAAGAGCAGGTGCGCCATTTCGATTTTACTGTGGTGGCTCATCTCCCGTTAGCTAATATAATACGAGTACGCAGAGCTTATGCAACAATAACAACAACACGACACTAATCCAGTACAAGGCAAGTTACTTTTGCTGCTTATAGGTATGTATGTGGCATCCACAGCATCCACCTGATCTGGGCCTATACAAATATCGTGCGTTTGCATGCTCAACGCACGGCATTTGTCCTCTTAAAGGTCAAACAACTGTATGCTTAGAGTAACAACGACAAATAGGTGCGATGAGGGCGCTGAGGACGTGGGTCAAACGATTTTGGGTTAATTTGTTGAAGGCGAAACTTATGTTGCTGTTGCCACAGTCACCTACGGTGTTGTCCTTTCCATCACACGCTTGTTGTTGTTGCTCACCTGCTTGTTATTGTTGCCCACCTGCTCGCTGGCCGCTAAGACTGTCTGCCGTTTTAGGTGTTTGGTAGCAATGTGGCCGGTGCCTGACGTGTCTTCGCCGCGGCTGTGTGTGCATTTGTAATTTGTGATTAACTGACCCAATGAGCTTGCGAGCTGCACCAATGACTGCCTTAATATTCAGCAATATCTTCGGTAATTTTTCCGAATCAAATTTAATGAACTGTAGCGCCGTGGAAGCGTGAAAATACAAAAATACACATACATAAATATTCAATAGAGGCAAGTGGCCCACACACAATACTCATATACACACATACACTCTCACTATAATAGCCAATTATAGCAACCTGCCAGCCTATTTACCTGTGCGCCTGCTTAATGTATTGGAAAAGGGATAAACACATTGCCCTGTCGGCTAAGCATAAACTAGGCAACCAGCAAGCGCACGCAAATAACTACATAAAGGTGGATGTGTGTGCGTGTGTTTGGCAATATATAAATAAAAGTGTACATTTTCATGATCACATGCACATTCCTGCTCATGAGCGTTGATGAGTTGGGGTAAGGGCGAAGTTAATCCAGCATTCCAACATCTGGCAACTATGTTTGGCTAAGTAGTTGGCTAACCACATACAGACACATACATAGATGCAAAAAAATCCAATTAATTATGCTCAATAGAAATTGTTTGCTTGCCCTTTACAACAGGCACACATACGCACACATATGTACATGCGAGTAAGCACACCAACAAACACGTATACATGAAAAACACACACACATACAAGTAAACCTTCAACAATCTTTTACTTTCAATTCCAGCGTTACAATATCGAGTACTTTCACCCACACTCCTACAGGCTCACACACACTCACATACACACATATTAGCGCTTCATGGCAGCATGCAAATAACGGCACTCTATAATCGCTTACTTTGTTATTGCGCATTCGCTTGCGCTTTCATTTTCGTGCAACCTTGATTTAAATCAATTTCCGTTAAGTTCACATTCGTTTTTCTTTATCGCATTAAATTTATCAAAGATCGCCCTTGTAGCCAATTGATTTCGACAATTACATTTGTTTTGGATAACTCGAATGGCTTTTGATGTTTTGAGGGACTAACACACACACATACAACCAAGCAGGGTTGAACGCGACGGAATGTGTGTCTTTGAGTGCCATTTGATTTTCCGCAATTGTCGATTGAGGATTTGCCTGGGTTGTTGCCTTCAGAGCGTTTGAGCCTTTAATGCTGTGATGCATTGAAATATTTGCTTAACCGTTTTTCAATTTCACATAATATTGTATTACGAAGTATATATAAATACGTAATTGGCAAATCCTTGATAAATAAGTGAATATATTGAAGCCGTTTGTAGACTCACTTTCATTTTCTAAGCTTATCTTTACATCTGTAGTAAGTGAGAAGAGAGAAAGAGTGTGAACGAAGAGTGCTGATGAGTAGTTAAGCGTCTTAAATTGTAAAGAAAATTCACTATAACGGAACACTCGACACTCGAAGTGTAACCAATTAAAAAAGTAATATTTATTTATTTTAAAGTACAAAATGTGTGAAAATAATCATAAATTAAGGACCAATTCACTTTTGCTCGAAATGACCACCTTTTGCCTTGACTATGGCCTTGAGACGGTCAAAAAACGACTCGCAAGCTGCCTGAATGTGACTTGCCGGTATTTTGGCCCATTCACGGACAATGGCTTTCTTCATGCATCCCGAGACTCGTGTATTTTTTACTTTGGACCTTGCTCTCCAAAATGGCTCAGAGAGAATAATCCATTGGATTCGCATCTAATGAATTCGAGAGCCATTGTATGGTCGTAATGAAGTTCGGAACGTTGTTTTTCAGCCATTCTTGGTTCACTCGCGCTTTGTGAGACGGTGCTGAGTCTTGTTGAAACGTCCATGATTTGCGACCGAAATGTTTGTTTGCCCACAGCTTCAAAGGAGCCTCTAGAACACTATCCCGGTAATATGTCGCATTTACTTTGACGCCAGGCTCGATGAAAACAATTGGAAAGCGTCCATCAGCGGTGACAGCGACTCAAACCATTATTTGTGGCAGGTGCTGCCTCCAGGTGGCCAACCGATGACTTAGATTCTCGTATGAACGGTCGGTCAAGTAAACCCTTTCGGTTTGAGAGTTTACGAATTGCTCATTGGAAAAATTGTTTCGTCAAAAAACACAATGTTCGGAATCCGACCGCTTTCGGCCAACTGCTTCGCTCTCTCAAGTCTTACTTGTTGCTGCTTCGGTTTGAGATCATGGGCCTTTTGGAACTTGTAAGGCTTGACCTTGAGCTCATTTTTCAATATGCGTCGGATGCTCCGGTCGGGTATTTTCAGTTCTTTAGCCATTTGATTGGCACTTCGTCGTGGATTTCGCTCAAGTCGCTTCTTCACTTTCCGAAACATCTCACGTGGCGTTGCAGTCTTTTGATGACCACCTCCATGGCGTTTTGCGATGCTACCAGTATCATTGTAACGAGTGATGGTGCGATAAGCAAAAACTTTATTCACATTAAGGTGTTCGAGCTCACGAAGAATTGCTGGCTGTGATTTTTCAGCTAAATATAAAGCAATCGCATTATTACGTTTCAATTCCATCGCTGATCACTTTTTTTGCGTTCACTTTTGGCAAAACACTTTTGTACACTTGTGAACAATACTCCGAATTATCATTCAGCAAATATATAATATTATTCCAGGGCGACAGCAGCGCGAACGGTCTGAAGTTGGTTACACTTCGAGTGCTAGACCCTGTAGCTGCACCAGATGTTGCAGAAATCAATGATAAACCAAGAAAGAAAAAAGTCATCGAAGGCTGCTAAACTGCGACTCCTGCTCCCTGTAAAGGCATAGCAATGCTTCACTTCCGTGAAAAAGTGACTAAAACTGGGGCAAAATTGTACCAGCCGGATGTCTTAGAAGGCGTGATACAGTAGTTTAATAAACCTCTCATCAGTGAAGCGCATTGGATCTTCCAGCATGATTCTGCTCTAGCATACAACGAGGAAGAGATGCCGAGTACTCCACAGAAGTGTTGAGAGTATCAAAAAAGTCTTTAGCTCGATCCGTGTTATCAATACCAAGAGAAATTGTACGTGCTGAACTTGTAACAGAATTTATGCCAGAATTTAGTAAATTATTAGTACTTTTACTTAGGTTCTGATAACCCTGTTGTCAACTAAACAACCCAATATCGGTTTCAAAAAACGTTTCAAAAGTGTTTAACCTCCAAGTGACACTGAGTAGTGCTTGGAGCTCTTTAATCACAATTAGACTGAATTTTTGTGTCAATGTGGTATAAGAAAATTAATGTAAAAAGTGTCCATCATTTAATTTCGGTGCTCTATCGGGAGTCAGCCGAGTGGACTGGAAAGTTTCAAACATCTGCTGGAAATAATAATTTTCATCGACTTGTTAGAGTCTTGTGAGCTCTATGGCCCCAGCCTTCGGCTTTCAATATTCGCAGATTTTCAAGCTGAGCACTGTGCCATTGGAACTCATGCAGAAAATTAGAAAAGCCCCTATATAACCTTATGGATGTTTGGAAGAGCAAAAAAGGAATGAAGAAGAAGAGTATGCTTTATCATCAAATTAGAGAACTGTACCAAAAATTATTCAAAACTGTAGGAAATTGCACATCTTTCGCATTCACTGGGCTTAAGTTTCAAAACTTTCTTCTGGTCACCGAGACAAAATAATCAGCACAAAACAAATTTAAAAAAAAAAATCGGCCGACACAAGTGGCAGCGAAAAACTGGCAGATCTCTTTAATTGGATCGTCGGCAACCCAGGAACATCAGAAGGTCATTCCTCAATTACATCGACGACATTAAACAATGCGCCGACCAGACTTCGGACGCAACTAACTTCCCGCAAGCACTGACCGCCATTCACAGTGGAGCCATCAACACTTTCACCGACTCCGTTCTAGTGAATGGCGTACTCGGAGTCAAACCACGCCTTGCAGACGAAGAGCTCGAGTTGCCGCAAGAAACGAGAGTGACTCTTGCATAGCTTCGTTCTGGATACTGTAGCAGGTTAAACTCCTGCTTATCCAGAATAGACCCTGACACAACTAATATATGTCCTGCATGCAATGAGTCTCCGCTTGACACAGGCCACCTCTTTGTCCGACCCTGTTGAAACAGTACGTTTTTTGAGCCGTCCGTTAGAAGACGCCGACGACAAGTTAGCGAATCCTTACCATCCAAATGTGGTCTAGGTATTCGCTAAAACAACAAAAACAACATGACAATAATGTTGAATTTTAAAATGAACGTTTGTTAGAAAACGTATTTCTCTTTAAATCAAGGGCATGAACCATAGACACCGGAGGAATACTACCCATATTTATGCTCAGCTGCTCTCGCACGCCACAGCAACACTTCTGAGTGAGAAAATTAAATATTATGTTTACTTTGAATTTTCAGTGTAATGATTGATTTTGAGTCGGCACAAATCACAGAGCAAATCACTACGTCCAGATGTCGGTCCGTCAAATACATATGTCACAAGAATGGATAATAATTCACTTATAATGCAAAAAAGCACACGAACTCCCAGCAGATTTCGGAAATCATAAATTATATTCACATTTCGTTTAAGCCACTTCTTTTCTACTTATTTTATCATTGTGGATAATCAAATATTTACTTAAATATGCCGGCGTCTCTACGTGTTCGTACACTTGGAAGCGTACACATTCGATGGCTGGAGACTTAAGTGAATTGAAGAGAAGTACAAATTTGCCAAGAAGATATTTCGAACTGATTATGACCGAAAAAGCAAAATATAACTGTAAAAAGCAACAAATCAAAGTGTCCACCTAACGAGATGATTGAGTGACTGCTCAGTGGGAGTTGCTGTGGGAGCCATAACAACAACAGCAACAATAGCAACAAATGTTGTAACTCAATCAATGTGCCAACAATATCGCTGTCCAGCAAATTTTGAAATGTAAGGAGCATAATAAGAAAGCAAAGACTGTCAAAATTACAACAACAACTACTGTTCTAGTAAATTCGATGAAGAAATGTAATTTGAAATTTGACGGACACTGCGTCCAATATTTGAATACGAACTTGAATTTTTTGTGCAAAGCACAACAATACTCGTTGAATAATAACGAGACTCGGACCTTGGACCGTCGCATAATTCGTAGTGAGCAGCTGGAGCGCAAGAAAATAAGGCGAACGCAAGCGAGATGGAGAGTTGAGCTGAAAGAAAGCTGGCAGGAAGTCATTTCAATTGAAGCAGGAGATTATTGCTGTTCGTATGTCTGCAGAGCGGGGGCAGGGACAGTCCGGTAATGTCACAATATGCGTTATGTGTTTTCACAATTTCTATTTATTTTTAAATTTTTTTTTGTCATTTTCATTTTGCTAGTTTTTCCCCCCGCATTTTGCATACAATCGAATCGAAATGAGATGCTGATGACAGTGTCAACGCCAGCGACGATGCCAATGCGAGTGGAAATGATAACGTTATTTGCCACAAGCGGTGCGCCAGCAGTCTGTACAGGGTGTTGAGGAGTTGAGTAAAGTTTTAAATAGAAAAAAAAATCTACACTGAACTTGCGGCATTTCTTTTAAGTCGAATAGAATACTGTCCTATAAGCAGAGCCTGACAAAGGCCGATTATAAAAGTTATATAATTCAAACGACAAAACGATATTTATGATATTTCTTGTCACAATCAATCATTCGAACGCTGAGAAATGGTCTTTTGAAATTTACTTTGAGCTGGAGATTACAACAGCGCTCTTCTTCTTTTCACAATGTAGCACCAATTGGAGATTCCAAGCAAAGCCAGGTCCTTCTCCACCTTGTCTGTCTAACGGAGAGGAGTTCTTTGCACTCCTCTGCTTCTCCCGCCGGGTACTGCGTCGAATATTCCCAGAGCTGGAGTGTTTTCATTCATTCGGATGACATGAACTAGCCAGCGTAGCTGTGGTCTCCTAGTTCGCTGAACTATGTTAATGTCATCGTATACCTCGTACAGCTCATCGTTTCATCGACTGCGGTATTCGCCACGGCCAATGCGCAAAGGACCATAAATTTTCCTCAGATTTTTTTCTCGTAACGGCGACTCATCGGTTGTTGTCATCGTCCATGCTTCTGCACCATATAGCAGGACGGGGATGAGTCACCTTGTCTGAAACCTCGATTGGTATCGAACGACTCAAAGAAGTCCTTCTGGATCCTGACGGAGCTTTTGTTATTGCTCAACGTCAGCTTGCACGGCTGTCTTACTTTTGCGAGGATACCAAATTCAAAATTTTGCTTTGAAATCGACAACGAGGTGGTGTGTGTCGATTTTTCTTTCACAGGTCTTATTCAAGATTTGACTAATGGTCAATATTTGGTCAGTTGTTGATTTTTCAGTCCTAAGACCACACTGATAAGGTCCAATATCGAGTTTACTACGAAGCTCGTAAGACTCAGAAAGAAACTTCGGAGATTCTATAACATTAGTACAGGGTTTGTTCGGAAAGTAATAGGACTGATTTCCTTCCGCCGCGAATGTAGTTCGCAGCGGTAGAGGGCGTTTCTAGCCAACGAATGACGGTGTTCAGTTGTCTCCGAGGACCTGGAGAGTCAGGAAAAACATTTTCCGCAACGTGTTTCTGTGAGTGGTGAAAGCCGAAAATGCAGCGTTCGCTAAAGCAGTGATAGAAATGTACCAAAAATTTGAACATGTGTGAAAGTGACCCCCAATTTTTGAATAACGTAACCATAGGGAAAAATGAGCAAATGACAAGTGAAAACGATGCTGATTGTCTTTTCTGGCATCAAAGGCATCGTCCACCATGAATTTGTTCCTCCTGGATAAGCCGCCAACGCCAAGTTTTACGTGACAGTCCTCAAGAGACTCAAACGAAGGATCAATCGGGTCCGACAAGACATCGCAGTCGATTGGAAGTTGCAACAGCTACCTAACCAATGACGGCATCCTAATGCTTCCGCAGGTGCCCTACAGCCCAGATGTGGCCCCCGACTCTTTTTGTTGCCTTTTCTGAAAAAAGCCCATGAAAGACAAGCATTTTGAGACGACAGAGGCATCCAAGCAGCATGCACGTCGGCTCTCAAGGCTATTCCGGAGTATGCCTTCCGTGATGCCTTCAATGCTTGGAAATCGCGCTGGCAGCGCTGGATTGAAGCAGAAAGAGCCCATTTTGAAGGTTTTCAAAGAATTGTAACGATTGGTTCAATAAATTTTTTTAAATCGACTCAGTCCTATTACTTTCCGAACAAACACTGTATTTTTCAGATCGAATTACAATATCACATAGCTGAAATATGTATTGAACATAAGACATTCAAGAGTTGCCATTTCATCCAGAAAAAATAACGGTTTAATCCGGTTTGTGGGCTGGTGGAGTCATCGGTCCATATTTCTTCAAAAATGATGCCGAGGAGAACAAAACCATCAACGGCGATGATGACCATCAAAACCATCAATGGACATGATAACCGACTACTTGTTGCCTGAAATTGAAGCTCGTGTACTTGGCGAAACTTGGTTTCACAAGATGGTGCCACTTTCCACACCTCGAATCAATCGATGGATTTATTGAGAAAACACTTTGGTGAGCAGATAATTTCACATTTTGGACCGGTCGATTGGTCAACAAGAGCATGTGATATTACACCGTCAGACTTTTTCCTGTGAGGATATGTAAAGTCTAAAGTCTCTGCGGACAATTCAATTCAATTCGATTCAATCTTTTGAGCAAAAAAACTCGCGTTACCAGTCGAAATGCTTGAACGAGTAATCGAAAATTGAACTCAACGGATAGACCGTCTGAGACGTAGCCGTGGCCAACATTTAAGAGAGATAATCTTCTTAAATAAATCTTAATAAAAAAAATGTCAAATAATATTCTTTCGAATGTTAACAAAATTTTCCCATTAAGTTTGAAGTTCTGTATTTTTTCTTTAAAAAATAGGGAACTTTGAAAATAATCACATTTTAGTTATTTTTGTTCGTTTATATCGGAAAAGGGCACAAAATTTCAATTAAAAATTCTTTTGTTAATATACATCTGCTTTTAAAAACGACCGGTGTGCGCTTTCTTTGTTGAAATCTCTACTTTCTGGTATAAATACGTAATATTCAAATTTTTTTTTAGATTTGAAACTGTCGACCTTTCGTCGTCAAGGTGTTGTATGCACGAGCATAAAAGAATTCCCGCTCATCTACGGCTTCACCCTGTATTTGTAAACAAATAGCTGTTATTGAAGACTTATTTTCACATTGAGTGTTGGGAATTGGATGTGGTCACACGCTGAGTTTATGAGTGATTTACATTGAGTTTTTGTTTGTGAGCGTGTGTATAGGCCAGCTGTTCGCTGTTGGTGGGCGTGGTGATGCTCTAACAAGTCGCACCTAATTGAATGTGCAAATTGGAGTTCGATTTTTAGTAAAACCAACAAAATTACAAGCGAACAACAACAACAGCGAGTAAACACATCAATTTCATTTTTGACAAATTGCAAATAGACACTATATATGCAGTTATATATGTAAATGGAATATCAAAATAAATTTTGAATTCGACCAATGGAGAACGCTTGTACAATTGCACGCCAAATTTGCATGATTTTATGTGGAAAATTTTCTACAAAATCATTTACAGATTTTCCATATTATGCGCACAAGTATGCTTGTGGTCGGACGAAATTTGCAAGCAGACGTGCCCACACATACATACATATGCACATGTGTATGTGCGACACGTTTGCAATTTTCCCAAATGATTCTAATTTGCCAAGCAAACAAGCGGGAGCAAAGAAAGTTCACACAGGTTTTTATTGTTGTGTGTGTGTGTGCGCTGTTGTAGGTGTTGGTAAGAATCGTAAAATCGTCGAAAGCACGTTTGATTTGCACAAAACATGTTTGTAATATTTGCTTGCTCACTTTATTTCGGCTCGCACTATTGGCTAAGCTCTGCACACAATCCGCATTTGGACGCCGTCGGTGCAGCAAAAGCGAAAGCAAATACAAAAATAAGGTATCCTCAGGCTTTGACCGTTGGCTAAAGCATGCCAACAGCTTTACTTTAGCATTAAAGCCTGAGCTGTTGCATGCAACACTTGACCAACTTCGGTGTGTGGCATATGAAAATATTTTACTTTTACCCCAAAATCCCGCCGCACCGCACACTTCTGCAGATTCACCTGAGCTTTTTTGCTTGCTTTCATTGCTTTTATTGCTTTCATTGTTGTGCTTGCTTTGTTGTTGTGTTCGCTCGACTTTAAAATGTTCCTTGTGTTTTGGGCAAAAACAACAATTCTTCAGCTATAAAACCTGCACGAGACAGCTTGACAACTTGCATGGCTGCAAACTGTGCTGCGTCCTGCTATGAAAATGAAAACAGTTTCGACTTGTTTTTTCCACAAACACTTGTCCACAATGCCACACCTGTCCCGCACCCCCCGTGCGCCGTATAGTTTAAATTGTGTCTTTGTATTTATATAATTTCAGTGTGCGCTTTACTGCCCGAACAAATTCTCCACATCCGCTGTTGTCTGCAGTGTCGTTCATTTCCTGTTTTTACGTAGAAACAGTCTCCTCTTGTTTATTTTGTTTGTTTTGTTGTGCACATCTATTTTTTCTCCAACAATCGCATATGCCCACACCTGCTTCTCGTTGTTATGTCAGCAAGTCCGTTTGTCCACAATTTTCCTTTTCTGATATTGAAAGTTACTTTTAAGCATTGAACTATTAATCCAACTGGATTTTATAAATATGAAGAGAAAATGTCAAAAAGAGCACATGCAAAAGCTTAAATGAAGCCAATTTTACAGATCTCTCATAATCACAAATTTACTCATATATCAGCAGAGGCTTTTGAAAATTCGATTTAAGTAAAGTAAAAAGTTAGGTCACCAGGCTATAATACACTTTCAATATGTTGGTACTTTGCTAAGCAACCACATTGAGTTAAAGAATAAGCTGCAAAATAGCGACAAAATCTTTCATACTGTCTCTTGAAAATACTTCGAACTTCTAGAAAATGTTTGCAATTGGCTCAACACCGTAGAATCGTATTAAAGAAAAAATGCAGAAACTTCAAATTGAACGGGGAAAGAACAATATTTGGCATTTATTTTTGAATATTTTGTCTTTGAAATATCTCCCGTGGCTATGTCTCAGATGGTCCAGCCATTGAGTCCAATTTTCGATGCCTCGTTCGAGCATTTCAATTAGTAACTAGCGAAAGGCACAGATGATGTTTTGCCTCAAGGCCTGAATTGAAGCGGTATTTTCCGTATATACTTCAAATTTTACATATCCCCACAAGAAAAAGTGATATCACACGATCTTGGTAGGCAGTCGACCGGCTCAAAACGTGAGATTATCTGTTCACAGAAGTATCTTCCCAATGAATCCATTGACTGACGCAATGTGTTACGAGTGGTGTCGTCTTATTGAAACCAATTGTCGCCGAGATCACAAGATTCAATTTCAGGCATCAAATAGTCGGTTATCAATGCGCGTTAATGGCTACCATTGTTGATTACGTTGTCACCGGCATCAAACTGTTGTTTTTTTCCGATTGGCAGCTCTTGAAACTCTTCCGCATGCTTTTTGTTCCAAATGCGGCAAAATGGTTCTCATCACTGAACAAAATTTGACTCGAAAACGTCGTCTCTTATTGGAACTTTTCAAGAGCCCATAGAGCGAAGCGATGTCACTTTGAAAGGTCGAGTGACTTCAGTTCTTATACAAGCTGCATTTGGTATGCTTTCATTTTAAGATCTAGACCTAAAATGTAGTTCAATACGTCAGTCCGAGTTGCTGCGAACCGTCCGAAACGACTCTACACGCTCGTCGTCTACACTCTCAGCGGCTGCTTGATTTTATTCACTGCGTGCTAGACGTGGTCTACTCGGTCGAATATTATCCAAGGTCTCAAGATTGGTGCTGGTGTAGCGAATAGTCTGCTCAGTAGGCCGATTATGTTGACCATAAGTTGAGCGCGAAACAAATTCTTTACAGAACGTGAATTTTCATAATAAAGTGAAACGATTTGCAAACGTTGTTCAGGTGTACGTAAGTCTTTTGATGCCTATTTATGCCTTGGTAACGTTAATCAGGAAGTCATAACTTGAACGATTATGATCATCCCCCACCAAGTAGTCACAAAAACATTGTGGAGCTTTACATCATATACCAGTTTTGAAGCCAGAAGCTAGTATTTGTGCTGGATTGGTTGAAAAGTCCGAGAAACGATGGGAGTCGATGCAGATTTGACTACGAGAATGTTGGCTGTGACATTAAATACGAGTAAAAATGCAATTTGTAGAACGTTAAGTGAAGACTTGAAATGAAGATAAAAATATCTCTCAAGTGGAGTAAAGACATTTTTGAAACTGCTGAAAACGATGCAGAATAACTTGATTGGATCATAACTGATAATGAGATATGATACATTAAATATGACTCATTCTGCTGAATGGAAATCCGAAGATGAGTTAAAACGCAAATAAAATCCGGACATCTGGTATCAAGACAATGTCGATTGCCTGTCTTCAAGAAATTCGTTCCAAAAGCTTGAACTGTTGTTAATGAAGTATTTTATGATATAACGCAGGGAAACAAGCAGCCGTCACCGAGGTGACGAAGAATATTCCCTCAAATGATATAAAAATATCGTTCCTTACATTGTATTGAGCCTAATGGAACCAATTTTGAATAAATAATAACTCTCAAGGACTATAAGCAAGTAATGTGCATTTAAAACTTTATACAAAAAGTTCGCTTCTTTTTGGGACACACTGTGTATGTAACTTCCTTAACTGCTTCTAATAAAGCCTTGAACACAATATTTCCAGAACAATTTCCCTTTTTCAGTTTCAGCGAAAGTCTAACATTTCAAAAGTAAGGTGTAAGGGATCGCATATGAAACATCCTCAGTTAGACAACTTTCGTTAAAATTGCTCTAAGTGATCTCGACTCAATTAAAGTTACTATTAATAACTGTGTTCTGGAGCCCACAGTAACGAATTTGCAAATTAATATTACCAAATTTATGAGCTTAGATCTCCCTCGAGTCGATAAAGAATGGCAAGCATTTAAATACTGAAGAACTTAAGCGCTTTCTATTGTTTTTTTCATTTACTGACTGCTTAACACTTTCTTGATATCCGAGAAGTGATTCTGTATGTAACTTTAAGATTGATATTGTAATTGGCTCCGGTGTTAAATTTGTAGTTAGGAAATAGAATATTGACTGAAAGTTATTGGTTCAAAATGTTCTTACATTTGCACTTCTCTTAACGGACTTGCCAATATGGTCATTGTTTTAAGGAAGTCACACGCCTGTTTTTAAGGGTTTTTGCATTCCAGGTGTGTCTTTAAACTTTAATCTTAAGTTCGTTTGCTTTTTTGCGGTCCAAACTGAGAGAACTAAATTTATTTCTAACTCTAGACCCGCAAATACCCGCAAGCAGCCTCATTACAGTCGTTTATCTCCAGTGCTACCAATCACATTGTGTCATACCATATAATGTTGGAAAGTTGAGATTTTAAGCTTCATTGAAACTAAATTCGAGGAAGTTGACAAGAAGTTACAGCTGTTTAGAAATGAGTGAATTTAATGAAGAAATTCGCTATACTTAGAATTTTTTGTATAAAAAAGGGAAGAATGCCACGCTAACCACCAGTGAAATTTAGCGATGTTTATGGAGACGTTGCTGTATCAGCTCGTGCAGCACAATAATGGTTCACTCGCTTTCGTTCTGGAAATTTCGAAATTTCGATTTACACTGGTATAACAATGTCTCTGTCGGAAAAATGGTAAAAAGTGGCCGACCACTTTTTTTCATTATTGTTTATTATAAATATAAAAAATAGGTTGAAGTTTGTTTAAAAATACGAAACAACTTTTTCGACTACCCAATATTTATTTGTAATACACAGCCTGATTTTCAGTTATGTTTCTCAATGCGTTTACCTTTTGACTTAATAGCACAGCGCTTCCTGTCGGTGTCCGGACCCTTTAATGTCACTTCCTTTTGGTAAAAATGTGTGTACACAGCATAAATATCCACATGTGAGTATACACAGAGTATATATTTGCTTCTGTGGTTTCGGTTACGGTTTGGGTTTTAGTTTGTGATTCCAGTTCTCGCAAAGCTTTGAGTTCCGATTTAATCACTTTGGTGTTTCTTTTGCTAGCGCGACAACACATTGCCGCATGCCTTTCATACCAGCTTTGTCCACGCGCATAAATAATTGCATATGGGTGTGGTCTAAGAGCATATGTTTGTGTAATTGCATATGTATATGTCTGTGTGGGTCTGGTGTTACCCCTTGTTCATTACATTTGTCGTCTCATTAAGGATATGTTAACCGCATCAGCAAAAGCAGCAACAACAACACTCGTGGCTGCCTGTCTTCTTGCGCTCAGTCCAAGCGCCGCACCTTTGGTTAACCTGCCAACTCTCTCTCTCTGGCTCGGTTGCTAACGCTGAACTTCTTCTTCATTTAGATAATGTAAATTTCTTTTTTATTGATTTTTTTTATTTTTTCACTGGAATTTATGCATGGCTTCACATTATTTTCATATTTTCTCTCCGCTTCCTGCCTCTTTTTTTCGCTTTTATCTCTTAGTCGTTTAATTGCTTTGCCGCAAGAGTAAACCAGTGAACTTGTTTAACGATTTTTAAGTACTTGTGCGCATTTATAGGTATGCACATTATATAATTGTACGTGTGAAGAGATATATTGCATGAATCTTGTAATTTGCATTTTCCTTTTCACCCAAATCGTTTTATTTTTGCTGCTTTTTGTTTTGCAATTAAACGAGTAATGCCATGTGTGGGAACGCCTTCAGCAGCTGTTCAATTGTATTAAGATTTTAATTGCACATTTCGCACCAATCTCGTTTTGTGTGTAAATTGTTTGCTGCTCCGCAAGCGTTACATTTATTTTCACTATGGTCCAAAGTGTTGCAAGTAACAGCAAAATCGATCAGTTTTAGTGATTTTTCGCATAACTCCGAGCGATGTTGTAGTCCGCAATTTTTGAAATGAAAATTATTTGCTCTTTATCAATGAAGTTTAAACCAAA
This sequence comes from Bactrocera tryoni, assembly GCF_016617805.1. Lineage (NCBI taxonomy): Eukaryota > Metazoa > Arthropoda > Insecta > Diptera > Tephritidae > Bactrocera > Bactrocera tryoni. The sequence goes on along the minus strand of NC_052503.1, from coordinate 13,831,735 downwards.
TTTGTTTAAAATAATTTCAATTCGAATGGTTTTTTTCGAACATCGGACAAACATTTTTAAAATTTTGCCGTATTTTAACTTATTTTTTGTTTTTGAAGGGTTTTTTCCTACTTATGATTTTTTAATTAATTATTTTCAGTTTACTCTCTATTTTTCCCTTAACCCATTTCTTGTTTTCAGCTGATCTTTTTTTTAAAAGTTTTTTAATTAATGGCAATTTTTTTCCAAATATATTATCTAAACTAAATTTATCACATATAGTATTTTAAGTTGTTTATTGATGGATGTGATTTCCTTAATAATTTTTTTTTTTTTAAATACATACATATACATTTGGGTAACTCTTTTCCAAATTTTGTTTAAATTAATTAATTTCAATTTGCACTTATTTCGTTATTTTATTTTTTTCTTATTTTCGGAAATTTTTTTCTATTTCCATATTACGCAATTCGTATTCTAACATGTTTCTTGTTTTCGGGTAGTTTTTTTCTATTTTATTTTTTCAACTTTGTGGCAACTTTTATCCAAATTTTATCTACATTATCAACAATTAATGTACAGTTTTTCCATGTATTCTTTCGAACTTGTTTCTTGTTTTCGGAGGTTTTTTCTAATTTATTTTTTTCAACTAGGTGGCCACTCTTTTCTAAATTTTTTCGAAATGATTTGTCTCTAGTTTGTATTCTCTATCACTCCTTAACTTTTTTCTTACTTCTGATTGTTTTTTTCTATTTTATATTTTCTAATATGTGGCAACTCCTTTCCAAAGTTAATCTAAATTAATTATTTTTAGTTTGTATCCCACTTTTTTCTTTGACTATTATTTTCTGATAATTTTTTCAACTTCCATTTGTCAAATATGTGGCAACTCTTTTTCCAAATTTTATATAGTAAATTAATTCTGTTCAGTTTAATCCTCTTATCCTTCCGAATTTGGTTATTGTTTTCGGATGGCTTTTTCTTAGTTTATTTTTTCAAATATGTGGCAACTCCTTTCTGAAATGTATGTAAATTAATTGTTTTTAGTTTGCACCCCACTTTGTTTTTTAACTAGTTTCTTCTTTTCTGATATTTTTTTCTACTTCCCTATATAAATATGTGGCAACTCTATTTTATTTTACTTAAATTAACTATTTCCAGTTTATTTTTCATAACATATTTTAATTTGTTTCTTTCTTCGGATGTTTTTTTCTGTTTTATTTTTTCAAATATGTGGCAACTCTTTTCCTAAATTTAATTAAAATAATTATTTCCAATTTGGGGGTAACCATATTAAATTTGCTTCTGTAGGTTTTCGGAGGAGTTTTTCCTATATTAATTTTTTAAAATTGTGGCAACCCTTTTACAAAATTTATCTAAACTAATTATTATCAGTTTATCTCCTATACCATGTTTTATTTATTTTCTACAAAAATTGCAATTTTGGTACCTTGGATACCACACCTAGATTTATATTATACGCTCATATAGTAAGGTTTTCCTGCGTACACATTTAAAAATGATGAGCTAAGCAGTCTGGCCGTTTGGTCGTCTACAAGACCATTTAAATATAATGTGTATAAAGAAGTTGGTTTATTATATGTTTTCTGAGCTTATTTTCTGCTAAGATCCCCTGGTTAAGTGCTCTGAGGAGATTCTTACTATATTAATTGGTTTCATCTTCTAAAATCCAGTTGTAAAATTAAAAGCTTTTGACGATCTACAATTTCATACGTAACGAAACCAATTATATTTATATGTATGTCCATTTTTTTGTCGTTTTAAGTACTGATCCTTATATAAACATATGTTTAGATTGAAATAAAAAAAAAACAATTTCCTTTTACTTACTGAAGTTTAAACTGACTTAAAGTTAGTTACGAGAAAATTATTCTATATCTGCAGTACAAAATTCTCTTAATATCTCAAATTGTCACCATTTCCTAACCTATCCCGAATGTGTTAATCAAAAAACAAAAGAACCAAAAATTTGTTATAGAGATTTGCAAAAACTTAACAAATTACCGCCGAATTAAAGTCAATTCCACATAGATTCCTCCTGAAAGTACCTAACACCACGACGACAAAGGCAAAGACAAAGAGTGGCCTAGCGCACTCTACTAAAGTAATGTCAGTGCAAAACTACAATTTATTTTCATACGTGCGTGGCCCAACATTTCAGCACTGGCGTGTCGTAACGCTTTTGTTGTACCTGTGAACAACACAGTTGTTGTGCAACGACAACACTCATGCCAACGCCAACGCCACCGCCAACGCCAGCAAAGCGCTAGACAATAGAGTAAGTAATATTAACAGTGACACTAATAAAAGTTGCCAAACGCAACAAAAGCTCCCCCAACGGACGACAAGAGGATGCTCATACACGTAAATGCTTGTAGTGCAACAAAAGTGAGAACAAATGAAGTAGTATATTAAAAACTTGCTCGCATACCGTTACAATTAATGCGACAAACTTTTGTGCCACCAAAGCGGCAGTTGCAAGCAAACAAACACAACGAAAAAATATTAAATAAATAAATAAATGTGTAAAAAGAGAGCAGGCGAACAATGTGTTTACACGAGTCAGAGGCAAGAGTGTTGCTAAAATGGAAGCGCACTAAATTATATAAATCGTTAAGGGACATTGCATGGGTTATGGCAGGTGTTAAGCTTATACTTTTTTGAATGCACAACAAAGTGCGTGAGCTGAAAGTACAGAAACTTTTCAGTGCGAAGAGTACACAAAATGTTGCACCAGCTGCGAGACGCAGAGGAAGGTGGGAGCTACTCCCTGTTGAAAAGACTCTATGGAAGTAGATTTTGTATACTTAGTGCCTTAAATTGGCATCAACTTGTGAAAAAGTGACTTGCAAGCTTTCAGTCAATGCTGTCAATCAAAATAAAGAGTTTGAGCTTAAACACTGATTTGCAAATAAAATTATATACTATATTTAATTCCAACATACTTTATAATGTACAAAACAAATAAACAATGTTTGGTACCAGCAATTCTCTCCAAGAAATTATGACATACTTTTTAACCCTCACTTGGACAATCATTAAGACTGAACTTATCGAATACTGTAGCTGTTCGTAGCTTGGGTGTTGCACCTATACATTCTTTTAACTGTAATCCTCAAGAACAAAATCAGTAACAAAGATAAAGCTTACACTCAAAGCACATTTTTGTTCAAAAGCTTTAACTGTAGTTTTGTATTAAAATATATATTCCCTTAGAAAATTATATATGTATAAGTAACCTGAAACTTTCACTGAAAGCACATATTTGGTCCGAAAGCTTTAACTATCGTTTTGAATTAAGAAGCTTTGGGAGTTTAATTCTGCCACAACTCATGTGTATAGTTGATGTAAGCTACAAAGTTGGAATATTACACGGAACGCGCTTGCCTATTTTGTTCAAAAGCTTTGAATGCCATTTTTTAAATAAAAACTTGTAAAGATTAATCCTACTAAAACCCAGCTGTAGTAGTCAACATACTTAGAAACATGCACTGAAAGCTCATTTAAAAGCTTCAACTGTCGTTTTGAATCAAAAAGCTTTGGATTGATTCCATCGAAATCCAGTTGTAGGAGACATCATGTTTGACAGCTTATTAATTCCAAATTGTAATAGACAACACAGTTGGCAGCTTACTATACAGTGAGAGCTGATGAGCTTTTCAGAAGCTTTAACTGTCGGTTTGGATTAAAGGTGGGTGGCCAAAATCCAGTTGCGGTAGAGCACATAGTAAAAAGCTCATTTAAAACTTTTTTGTATCGAAAACCTTTAAAAATTATTTCCAAGTAATAGCAGACATCATCTCCGAAAGCTAATTTGCTTTTTAAAAGCTATAACCGTCGTCAAAAGTTCTGAAGATTAATTTTGCCGAAAACGAGTTGGAGTAAAAAACAAAGCTGGAAGTTTATTCTTAAAGTAAATTTTTTTTTTTTGTTCGAAAACATCATTTGTATCAAAAAGCTTTATGGAAACCCACATGTAATAACCGCTTTTCTCTGCAAACACTCAATTAGCAAATGTTATAGAAACTGAACAAGGGTCGTTTAAAGCAAAATCTGAAAGCTCAACATAGAGCTTTTGAAGTAATTACAACACATTAATTGCATGTTCGATGAAATGTCCAATGACGATTATTTTACCTTATAAAGCTGGGTTTAACTCAAGATTGATTTTGTCACTTTAACTGTGGTTTCAAGTGAATTGAATTCAATTCGACTTCGAAAGTAAAAGCTAAATAATTTTTCGAAACCGAAAGAAGTTTGGCGGTAACAAATTCGAGTTTATCAGTTCATTTGAATTTCGAAAAAAAATACTTCAACTTTCCTGATTTTTTATTGCTATAAGCATAATCATTACAGTTTTTTGAGTTGAAAGCACTCAAAGCTCCCAAAAAGCATATTCATTCAATTACAACTTTAAGTATCTACCACTATACAATCAATAGTTATATTTATTTACAAGTATATACATGTATATGGGAAATTACAGAGGTAACTGAACTCTTCTTCAAACACCAGAATCAGTACGTACAACATACAAGTATACTAATAAATCGTATAACTACGAAATTTTAGTGCTGCGAAGTGTGGGAAAAAGCAGCTCCCTCACAGAAGCACTTCCGAACAGACACACGTACATACAAAAGTGTTCGTTTGCCTTTTGATGTCGCTGCCACAAATTTAGTGACTTCACCCAGGCAGTTGTGGCAACTCTCCGCTGACGGCCGAGGGAGGCACATCATAACCGGAAGACTTGTGACACGTACACGCGCTTACCTGGTGTCGTTGAGACTGTTTATAGCAGCGATGTGCTGGCGGCAGGATAACTAGATAATCAGATGAACAACTAGCGTGCGTGGATGGACGTGCGTGCGCGTAACTTAAAGTACGAGTACATTATCAACAACAACGTTTGGATGAAGTCAGCTGGCGTGCAGGTGCTCGAGGTTCTCGCCAGAGGTCGGAGGCAAATTTAACTTTAAGCATAAAGCAATGATGTGACCGGGTGAGAAAATGTAGCCGTAGTAAATTACCTTGGGCGAGCTTATTTGTGGGAGCGTGCGCTTACGTAGTTACGTAATAAGTATTTAAATAGCGGAAAGGTGAATAATTTAGTTTTTGCTAATTCTTTTATTTAAGAAATATTCTGGAGTTCAACGGCTTCAAGGAAAACTTTTTTGATCTTTTATAGAGTTTTGTTAGAGAAATTAAAAACTTGAAACTATTTTGTATTATTTTTGACTTTTTCTATATAAGGTGTTGCCATATTCTTAAAATTATTGTGTTAAGAAATTAAGTCTTTTATTTTACATTGAGGGGTTATATGGGTATCCTCGGTTAAAAAACAGCATTTTCCTTATATAAAAATGAAATATTTTATTAGTATTATTGTGGTTACAAATATATACTACTAACAAAGAAAGTCTGAAATTTTTGAAAAAAAACTCCGCCATTGCGAGGCCATTTCCGGTGACCCCTCGGAAAAAAGAGTCACCTCTAGGCGACTGATAAGTAACTTTATTACGTATATTAAGGCTAGAAGAATTATTTTCTCTATTAAAATCCTCTCGGCACAAACACGGGCAACTATCATGAAATTATGCTCTTTGAATTTAATTAAGAGAACTCACATATTAACCGATATCTACAGAAAAAAAACAGCTGGAAGTTTGAAAATATATATATTAGGTATATAGGGACTAAGCGAACTGTTTATCTGATTTTTTCACAATTTCGAGCAAAGGCACATTATTTTCACGATATGGTTCTCGCCGAATTTCAACAATAAATCCCACAAATTTGTAGAAATTTTCGGTATAAAGTCAATCACATACATAATATATATGAACCCTGGTGTCACATATTCAGTAGTTGGGACCTTAAAAAGTAATGATTCAATTACAAAAAGTTTTAGAAGTGAATTCGAATACCAAAAAGCACTGTGTGGGCACAGCTAAAAATCGATGATATTATTAACTCTCGATTTAAAACCACGGAATTAAATAATAAGATTAATATATAATTTTGAAATGGAAAATTTAGGCATAGTTGTGGTCCAATATCAACCGTATTCGCTATTAAAAAAAAAGTATTGCTATTGTTTTTTCACATTTCAAAGTCAAAACCTATAACTGTAGCTGAAGAGTGCAATAAAGTTTCATGTTTTGTTTGATATTCTCACATAGAAGTAGAAAAAACACTTTGCTTCGTGTTTCGCCGTTAGAATGGAGCCATGTTTGTTTTCTCAACGCGATTTTTTCTATAAATCCTTTGTAGACATTTCTTTCCATTAGCCAATATTTACTTTGAAAAATTGAAAATGCGCTGCTAAAAAGCAACGTCTAGTCAGAATTACAGTACCAAAAACAACAGCAGCAACAATAATAGCAACAGCACATTTATTTGATTGCTCACCTGCGGCGTAATTGGATTTTTTCATAGTGGCAATACACAGTTTGATACTTTGGCATTCGAGCAGCAAATAAAGCACACACATACATACATATAAATCTATATATATACACCTATACAAATGGCAGCGCTGTTGTTAGAAATCAGCTGGCGGTAGAATACGCCCGTCATGCAGCGCGCTCAAAGAGGTTAGAAAAACAACAAGTATGTGTGTGTGTTTGTATGTTTTTGGGGCCTACAGTAACAGCAGAGTCAATATATATATGGTAACTGCTAGTGAGTTAACGAGGCATCTTCAAAAATCGTTTAACAATATTACCTGCGGCGTTGCCATTTACACCTCCTCCCACACACACACACACACACCCCACACAACGGCAGGTGTTAAGTTTTTGAACTGGAAAGAAAAGCGAATGAGCTTTAAATGAAGAGCAATGAAGAGCGGTTGGCTGCCTTCACCTCTTAACAATACAAAATCGCGGGGCGGGGGTACAAGTGCACTCAGCAGACACACGTGGCGTTAAATGACTTCAATGCCTGAGCGTGCGTGTCTATGTGCATGAGTGCGTTGGTTAGAAATCTGCAGTTTAATTACTGTCTCCAGTCGTGTGCTTCGCAGTGAATTTTCACATTTCTCTTAATTTTCCTTTTCGACATTTCTTTCGCCATTTACTCCACCACCTGCAGGTAGGCAAATGTGCATATCGCTGAATAATTTTGCGCTAAAAAATATTCCAGACAAATATTTAATCGGAGTATTTATATGTGTAACGAAACGCGAAATATCGCACATTATGTTGTGCGTCTAATCACAAGTGCAGACACAGTGGCACGTGCGTCTGAGGCATGGAACTCGCTGCATTCTTCGAAAATTATAAATTACTTGGAAATTTTTGAAAATTGTCTACTCCCTAGAATGTAGTTTAAATATACCAAGTAAGCCAAAAAGTTTTAAATTTTTGAATTTTGTTGATTTTGAGTGATTTTAAGAGAATAAATATAAAACTTTAGTGAAAAAATAGTAAATTACGCAGTAATCAGTAAATTTTTGTCGTTGTTCAAGCTTTAAGCTTTCTAACATATAGTAATACATTTAAACAAAGATAATTTCTTAAAAAAAAACACAAAATCTTTTCATATAATTACTGGTTCATTATAAGGAACCTGTAACACCTTTTGACTGCACTTTTATTCCTCTATATGCACAATTTTAATTAGGCCTACATGGCGTATGAGTTACTTGCATGTATTTTTATTTGAGTGAATTTCATTAAGCGAAAAGCTTCTTTTAGACCAAAGCTGAAGTCTTTGAAAATGGAAAAATTCTAGGAAAAAACACATCTGAAAAGGAAGAGAACGCAACAGAAATTGATAGAAATACAAGGAAAAATAATTTTAAAGCGCTCTGCGGTCGAAAAGTAATCTGGGATTGGGTGACTGAGTTTTTAAGTGTAAAAAATGGTTTATTTCCATTATCGATAAAACTGAAAATCCTAGGGAAAAAAGTTGGATGGCAAATATCTAGTTAATAGAAAGATTTAAAACTTTTGCGTTAACAATTTTTTCACTATAAATCCTAGGGAAAAAAGTTGGATGGCAAATATCTAGTTAATAGAAAGATCTAAAACTTTTGCGTTAACAATTTTTTCACATGACCTGTGTTTGTGTCTACAAAATCTTTCAAATAACCAAATTTAAGTTTTTATTATACCCTGAACAGGGTATATTAAGTTTGTCACGAAGTTTGTAACACCCAGAAGGAAGCGTCGGAGAAGCTGATCAGTATGTTGAGCTGAGTCAATTTAGCCATGTCCATGTTCTGTCTGTCCGTCTGTCTGTATATATACGAAATAATCCCTCAGTTTTTAAGATATTGTTTTGAAATTTTACAAACGTCATTTTATCTTCAAGAAGTTGCTCATTTGTCGGAACTTCCAATATCGGACGACTATAACATATAGCTACCATACAAACTGAACGGTCGGAAAAATTCCTTGTATGGAAAACGTTTGCATTTGACGTGGTATCTTCACGAAATTTGACAAGGAATACTCCGAAAAAATTGTTCAGATTGGATTACTATACAATATACTTAGCTTCTATATAAACTGAACACATAGTAACTAAAAGAAATGCATCTGTGAAGGGTATATTAGCTTGGGTGCAGCCGAAGTTAACGTTTTTTCTTTTACAAAGGAAAAGATTTGTAGGGCGGATGCTTAACAAAGCACCTAGGCTTTTATTAAGCCCATTGCGTAAAAACCGTGGCTAAGATACCCTCAATTTCTTATGTGCTCTCTGATATGCCTCTGATGGGATTCAAAGCCTTTTATTCGCATAGAAAAAGTTCTATAGTCTCTTTTTCTTCTATAGATAGCTCGTACCAAAGTCTTTGCCTGACTTTGCCAGTATGCTGCCATGGTTTATCATGAAATAGCTTGTCAAATCCACTAAAAGATCAGTACTTTCACTATCATCGATGAAACCATGAGAAACATTAATGATTTAAAAGGCCCTAGATGTGAGCAGACTCTTTGTCAAAACAAAAGGCTTTCTTTAGTTGCTGTGATCTACGCTTGGAAGATACTGAAATTGTTGGAACACATCCGTAGCCATAATTATGTCCCAAACACACCGTATTTTTTTTTTTTTGGGTTTGAAATATAATGTTTTCACCTTTTGATGATATAATGTGGGAAATTTTTCAATCGAAAATTTTCAAGTCAAATTATCTCCTTTTTTAAGTTGGTGGAATCGTCCGTGAATTATTATTATTTTTTTGTTTTTTTTTTTATCATCACTAATTTTCACGCACGTAAGAGCTCAGGCCGTCGACTGTTAATGATAATTCAAAATTGTAATTTTAAGTAACAGTGCAGCTCAGTCGCAGGGTTGAGTATATGCATACATATCTAGCTATTTTATATTAAAATGTTATTTAATACTTATAGTGACGAGCATTAATTTCTCTAGTCAGTCAGGTTTTAGGTTTAGTTGAGAGTTTTCATTTATTTTATATTTATTATTTTTCCTTTATTATTAAAAAATAATATTTTCAAACACAAGGAGTTGCAACAACTTCACATAATTTAATAAAGATAGAATTCGTTCATATATCCCACACGGTTGATTTAAATTTCTAAATAGGTGGCAACGCTATACAAAACTATTTTATCCGTTACAACTGTTTTAGATATTTTGTCAAGTATAACAAATTTGTTTCTTAATTTCAATCGAACCAAATATTTAAAAAGTCATAATACGTATTTGTATAGTTTATATAGTTTATATAGTTTATTTATACAGTCATATAAAATATTTTAAACATAAAGTTTCTTTTAAACCTCATAAGTTTGATAAATGTGTTGCTATCTCTTCATTTTAATGAAATTAAACTTTTAAAAAGGTGGCAACTCTGATAAAAAAATCCAACATTAACTTATATTTTATCTCGACTTCGATAATATAATAACTGAATTGATATAATTCCTTTATTTTAAAAAATTTAATTAAAATTTATAAAATTAAAAGTTTTAAGTAAGTGGCAACCCTACTCCATAATTTTTTTTAAGTAATTATTCTGCTAATAACCTTCTTCACTGCTGTAATAAAATTCTTTGATTTAAAATTTTTTGCTACATGATTTCAAAAAGGTGGCAACCTTTTCACTGCCCTAAAATAATATATGTATGTAAATGGTGCTAGAATTTGTAAAAGAAAAACATTTAAAACCATTAAACCTTCGCGATGGTACCGCCTTTTAACTGGAAACGTAACGCAATTTCGTTGTGCTACCCAATTTCGTTGCAGGCGAACAATTTTATTAATATTAAACAGAAGTTTCACTAAACAAAAATATTGCTTATACTTCAGTACATCTTAGATTTCTGAGCGTTTAAATGTAATACTGAACTGTATCACACAGGGCGTATGAGTAATTTTTTAAATACTCCAATTTATTTGTAGCCGATTATAATTGATATATCACAATAAAGGTTGCAGTAGTACTATTAAATCATATATCATATTATACCCTGGGCAAGGAATATTAAGTATCCCACAATATTTTTAACACCCAGACGGAAACCCAGACGGAAACGTATAAGATCCCACGAAGTATACATACACAGATATAAATTATCAACATGGTGAGTATTTATGCAAATTAGTCCCTCAGTTTTTGACAAAACAATCTGGAATTGTGGATATGTTCTTTTCGTCCAAAGCAGCTACTCATTTGTCGGAATCGCCGATATCGGACCACTATACCATATAGCTGCCATACAAAGTGATCTGTTAAGCCGAAGTTCTTGTATGGAAAACTTTTTTAATACCAAATTTGGTGTAGATTATTATCTAAGACTTTGCTAAAATATTCGACGAAATTGTTCAGATTGGAGAACTATAGCATGTAGCTGTCATAGAAATTGACCGATCGAACTCTAGTCGTTATATGGAAATCTTTTTTATTTGAAAAGAATTCATAACGAAATTTAACACAGATTATTAACCAAGGCATCGCTACAATCTTCGAACAGATCGCATTACCATAGCTTTTAGCTGCCTTTCAAGCTGAGCAATCAAGATCAAGACAATGATATTTGTATATTATACTTTTAGAAATACACTAACTGCCGTACTTAACATTTCTCTTGGTGTTAATTCAATTTCAACATCGCATAGACCATATAGGAAAACCCTTTACTTAATTCACTCATTTCGAAGCAACTGAGAGTCAATTTCAGTTACGAACTACTGGCTGCCTATTTACGATATGCTACGATACACAATGTGCCTATGTAAATGGTTAGTTATCTAACTACAAATCGCTTCCCCTTTCTTCACTTTCATTGAAGCTGATTCAAGCCAGCAGCCCTGCTACAGTCCACCCACTTAATTGAGCAGCGAATAGGTGGAAAATTAAGAAATCGTAATAAATTACTTTCTAAATACGGCGGATGATAAAATGAGGCGCTTCCAGCGACAATTCGCCGCGAAGATTACCAAGAAATATAATTATCTTTACACATTACATACTTTTATAGCACGAAACGATAGATTATTGCACGGCTAATACTTTAGACTTGTCCACTGGAGTCAAAGTCACGCCTTCCGCTTTCTGCTTAACTGCTTGCTATCCTTAACCGCTTCTTATGATCAGCGCTACCGGGAGAGTATGGAGAGTGCTTAACAGACGCCATAGACTCAACTTGGCTTGGAGGACTCGTTCAAGTGGAAGCGAGTGCGAAGGCGCAAATTGGTCGGAGGACTACATGGCGGATTAAGATGGCGAGCATCTTAGCGCGCAATAGCGTTAATTCATACGATGCGCTACAAATTATATTTGTCGCAACAGCGAGTAAGAAATTATAAAATTGAACTCGGCGTAAGGCCGCAACGCCGGCGGCAGAAGCCAAAAAGTGGAAGTAAGGTGCGGTTTTTGCTGCTACAAAGGCAACCCACGGCGATGCCAGAGCAGCCTGTACATATATTATATGTCTGCAGCTAAATTATGAGCAGACGGCAAGTGAAGTGTGAAAACACATACAAACATATATACAAACACACACAAGCAAACACGCATAAGAACTCGCACTGAAGTAGACTGTGCAGCGGAAAGGCATGCATTTGGATGCGAAGCAAAGCCAAGATGGTGTTGGCGCATAAGAAACACGCAAAAAGCAAAACTCAAAAATTAAACAACAACAAAACCAACAAGTGTAGACTTATGCTAGCGGAAGCGCTGTGGCGTCGACGCGTCGTTGGTTGCTGGCAGGCTTTCACATCAATGCGGCTGCTTGCCAACCTACAGCACAGCCAGTTGATGTTGTTGTTGTTTTTGGTGCTATGTTCGAGGAAATGCAACAAAAAGTATGTCTGCTTAATCTAAGTGTGAGAAAATTGACGCTTAAGGACATTTTTCACTCGATTACATGGCGGACGATGTTCATTGCGCTGCAACGTGGCAGCCAGTCTAAAGAAGAGGCAGCCACTGCAGCAGCAACAACAGTAGCAATACTGTCTTCAGTAACGTTCACGCATCTTGTAGCATTTCGCATCTATTCCGCTTAGTATTTGTTTTGGCAGCAGGCAAATGGCAGCGTCATAGCTGTCATGCTATTAAATGTTCCCTTGAAAATCTAGCAGACAGCGCAACAAAAACTACAACAACAACAACAATTTTATGACGCTGTTTTTTGTGAATTTGTAGCCGCTTGCCACATATCTCGTGCATGTGCGCATGCAGGCTCATTTTTACTTGCTTGTTGTTGTAATTTTGTGGCGTTCAGTTGCGTAAAACGCATTACCAATTCTTCGCTTAATCTGTTCAGCATTAAAGCTTATGAAATTTTATAGGAGCATTATGCAATTTCGTCATTTAAGGAAATATGAAACAAATACAGGGTGTTTCGCTTAAATAAAGTTTTGTTTGTTCTTATATGTTCTTTTTTTTTTACTGTGTCCGTTTTCACGTCAACTTATTTCAATAAAATTTAAGACTTAATTTTTTTAGGTTTGAAAGTAATCAAGTGGTTATCTATATTTTCGACAGTTAGAGAGGGTCTTTGACGTCGTAAAATGCACACCCTTTCTCTCTCTCTCTCTCTCTCTCTCTCTCTCTCTCTCTCTCGGAAAATTATACTTAATTTAAATCACACACTGCTGAGATTAAGACAGTTGATTTTAAATGTTCACACAAGCTTTGAAAAAATCGCATGCGACTTCAAATTTAATATTGCATGCGATATTTTTAGAAGTTACATGCGATATTTTTCATATATTATCATTTCCAGCAAAATTTATTTATTTTTTGGTTTCAGTTTTATTTTTTTTGGTTTATTTTGAATAGTAAAATATAATTTTTTTCGGTCATCGTCTTTCGACATTTTATAGCATTTGTCAAAGAAAAATGTTAAACAGCGTTGGAGAGAGAAGAAAAGTGAATTGTGTTCGAATTTTAAATTTTTCTGTAGATTAGGTTAATCTGGTAGGCCAATAAGCCACGCAGAGACCAGTTTGGTACTTTGCAATACCAAATGGAGTTCTCTTGCCAAGTCCAAGAGAAGTAGTCATCGTTTAGAATGCCTGCGCTTGACGCGCTATCGCAGGTTTTGAGTAACTTACAAACCGCATTATACTGTTGATGCCTTCGATAAGTGAATTTTGAAATTCGATAGCAAATATTTTGAGCTTAAGGTGTTACCTTCGAAAAACGGAAAAATTACTTGCTTACTTCAAAAGCAATCTCTCGAAAAAATTTATGTGTTCCAAAACTTGGCCAAGTGTTGCACAGTATAATAAGCTTCTTCTTGTGGGCTTGTGGGCCAGATCGAGTACGAACAGAATTTCCTTTTGGATCTATATTACACCTCCGGTTTAAGATTTTTGCAGTGGCGGCTAGTAGAAATAATCAGAATCTTCTCCTCTTACGTTATATTATAAACAAAATTAATTGAATCCTGATTTCTTAAAGTTCTAGAGCCTTATATATGAATCTATGGTGAAAATGATGAACTCTGATCTCCAGAATCCGTTTGAAAAACACTGATTCCAATATTTTTTTGGTAAAATACTTAACTATAAAGAATATCTGTGTTATAAATTACCAAAGCAAAATTAGCCAGCAAGCCAATAATATAGATGTTTTGAGTTTATTTATTTAACAATTATTATTAAATAATTGAAAACTACAATTTAATCTTATTAGAAAAACATTTTTAATAAAAAAAAAAATACAAAAAAGATGTCAAATATAATTTTTTAAAAATTTAAAAGTATTTCCCTTAGCTAATTTACCACCCCTCCCCATTAACTGTACACCTACGTACATATGTAAGTAAACCCTACCTAAAACTATTACTCATATTTAACCATTAAGTATACATTTAGCGCGCCACTTTTATAAGTAATTTCCGCTCATAAATACATTTACTACTTTCATAGTCATAAATTATTCGCAATTAATTGTGATTGATATGATAAGCGTAACGGAAGCATAATGGAAGCACCAAAAAGGAACCCACGCACCGGAAATGCCATAAATTGCAACTTTCAAGTTTTCACCATAAAATGTGAAAGTGGCAACAAAGTGTGCAAAACGAAAACATTGTCGTTTAAAAATGCGAAAGCTTTGTTTCTACTCAAACACAGTAATAGTGGCCGTATTTGAACTGATTTACTACCGTTTTCTAATTTTTATTAATTTTACTCTTTATGAGCGCACTTTTTGGGTAAAAAATTCACTTTGACAGAAGTAATGAAATGCCTTATTCATATTTATAAATAAATCGTAAAGCGAGCTTCGGGGTATGTAGTGAACACTTAAATTGTACCTATTGGCATCTACTTATTACAATCTTCTAAGTAATATAAAAGCGAAATTATTTAACCGTCTTTCCACAAATTCCACAAACCAAACAACTGCGCGGTAAACTTTTTAGGAGAGGATTAAAGATCACATTAGTTGCTTTCCTGACGTTACTTTAGCAATTTTTTTTTATATAGGCGCAAACAATTAGCGAAGAATTAAAAGCAAAATTATTTTACAGTTATTATTTAATTTACTGGCTAAGCCTAAGTAACACTTTAGGAAGTAAAATCTCAATCGGCTGCTAGCAGACAAGGAAACGAATAGAATTTTTTCAGTTTTGCACCTCTGTCACATGCACTTAGAAAGGCTCAGAAACTGACAATTTCCAAGAACTTTCTATCGGTGTCTACGCCAGTAAAGACGAAGAAGAAAATCCCTATCCAGATATATGATCTAAAACCATTAAACCTGCGCCTACAAATTGCTGTGATATTTAGAATCAGGTGCTCAAGAGTTTCCGGTTTCATGCCGCAAAACTTGCAGTTTGCACAAGAGGTCATACTCGTACTCATGTCGTACTCATGAGCCTGCGATGGTTTTAAGCCTTGTTGAGTTGTAATACCACAATAGCACTTTACACGGCGCATGCCTGTTATTTGCTGCCAACTACTTTATCTGCCCATTCTCTCCTCCACGCGGAGCAGCTCCTTTATGCTACTCGTATGGGATATCATTGGAATACAAGATATTTGTCCTAATATCCTACAAGTAGCAGTGGAGCGGACAATTTCGCCTGCCAGCTCATTGCCTTTATGCCCTAGCACCGAGATTAGGTGTATAGAACACATTTACAAACTGATAGGCTACTCGATCTCATGGGCTGAGATCGCTTCTAGTGTCGCTTAACTATCGCCCAAGGATACAGAAAGAAATGGTCTTATTAAAATTCGATTCTGTTATTCAACACAGTCGACATCGAAGGCGATATACGGACATATTCTAATACTTACTACTGTGATCAAATTTTTAATATATACTTCGCGTGTTTTTCGAATCCGTAAATTTTTTTTTCTGTAAGTTGGTAGTACTGTTGGTGACATCTATTCTAAACTTCTCGTCAAAATATTTATTAGTATTTGAGATACGCGTCATTTTGTGATGCTCTAAAAGTGAATTCTTCGATTTTTACTATATCTGGATGTATGGAACAAAGAAGTGCGATAATGCACTATTTCATACTGCATTAGTTATTCGAGATCATTTCGCCACATTTTCAACTAATATCGTGCCGCAACTACCGCATTCGTCTTATTTAACTTCGTGTAACTTCTGGCTATTCTGCAAATTCACATGACCACACCAAAGACACCGTTTTGACTCAATTGAGGATATAAAAGCTGAATCGAAGAAGGTTCTGATGGCCATCACGACGCAGGATTTTTCCCACTGCTATGATGACTGGAAAATTCGTTGGCATAATTGTATTGCAGCAGGAGGAGACTACTTTGAAGGAGATGCAATGTACAAATTCACCTTTCAATTTGATCACAGTAGTATATAATATTTGTGTCTCGGAATATGATCCACTCTCTGATTCATAATATATCTAAACTTGACTTAAACTACCCCATTTAGTGCGTGAAACTCATTGTGTTGGTATCTCAGAGGTATCAACACATTTTGGTTAATGCTTTGGATATAAAGCGTTTCAGTGGTAGACTCTTGTCAAACGACATGAATCTTTTCCAAAAAGGACGTCGAGTAGAAGTCGCAAAAGAGATGATTGACAATCTAACTTAGAATCCAACATTCACCAAACATATCATTAGGGATGACGAGCCGAGGATTTATGAATAAGACATCAAACTTATCCAACAATCTAATGAATGGCGCTCCAAAAATATGCCGAAACCGAAGAAATTAAAATTCGCTAAAGGTAAGGGGATGCCTTTAACGAGACTTACAGCAAGTGCATGGAAACGTTAATGAAGTATTGGCTTACTGTTATTGGCATATTCTGAAGAAGATAATAAAGGTTTGTATTAAATTACTCGTAAATTTCATAAAATTATGTCTGTCAGTCCGGGTCAAATTTGATCTGATGCAGTATGCCTTGATAAAAGACAAAAGAGCCTATAAAAAGTATTTGTGAATTATCAGCGCGACGAGTTGAGCCGATTGGGTCATATATGTACATATGTCTGATTGTCTATATTTCTGTATGTTTGTATAACGCGAACTAGTCTCTTAGCTTTTGCGATATGAATCTCAAAATTCAGATTCTTCTTCTACTTAAGGACCTTTTCATTTGTCGGAACCGTTGATAGCGGACCATTATAGCATGAACCTGCCATACAAACTTAAAGAACAAAACCAAGTATTTATCGTGATATCTTCACGAAATTTGGTCAGCATTATTATATAGTGAGCCTTCGAAAAAATTGTTCAGATCGAATCTATTTAACATCCTGTTGCCATACAAACTGAAAGAAAAAACGAGTTTTTGTATGGCAAAGTTTTGAATTTGTGAAGCTAATTAAAGCCTTGGTGCAATCGAAGCAAACGCCTTTTCTTTCTTTAATCAATCATTGCAATAAAAGTAAAGTGAGGTTGGCTCGTAGCAATATACTTTCGAACAGCTACTCGCTTTAACTCACTCACTTAATTATCTTAGTTAGTGTCCTACTATTCTCATTAAAGTATTTTAATATAATTAATTACATACATTTCTAAGCTTCGCAGAGACGTTGTAAAAGCAAGAGTACCCTTCAGCGACAAGAGATATTTCAAAAATCATTTATCTTAAACAATTTTCTAAACTACAGTAAGCTGAAATCAAATTTGAGGTGTGCGACTTCACTACAACATATCTGCTAACGCCTAATGGTATGCAATATATTTTTATTTTTATTCCATTTACAACAAATCATCATAAAATGTTGAATAAATTTAGTATATGGCTGCAGGTGTCAATGCAAAAGACTTGCTCAGTTAAACAAATATCATTACAGAGTTTGCTTTCCGGCATTTTAAGCGAAAATTTCGAAATACTTTAAATTCAAATGATTCTTAAGCAAATTTTGTGCGTAAACCCGAACGATTATTACTTTAGTTCAAAATAATCTTCCTTGTAACTACGCTTGCCCTAATTTTACTACGGAAAAGTATGAACAACTCCAGTGGATTGCATGAAAAATTCGCTCCTGCATTTATGTGGCACATATGCGAAAATATTTTCCAGCAAAATAATAAGGATTTATGTGCACACACACACATATGTACATATGTTGCTAAACTGCTAATAGCTTATGCATACAAAGTCACATTAAATGCAAGCTTACACGCCCTTTGCATATGTGCGTGTGTGTGTGTGCACATTTGTTTTTCAGCCAATGGCGCCTGGCGACTTTATTCGATTTGGCTTCAAACTTTCGCAGTTTACTTTCAAGAACTCGTGCAAACTTTAAATCATTTCGTGTTTTCCATTTCAGAATTTTGCGCAATTGCTCTGCATTTATCTTTGACTTCATAGCAGCGAAGTGTTTTGCGCATTTCTATGTTTTTTTGGATTGTTTTTGCTGCACACATACACCTACACAGCTATAGCTGGTGATTTGCAACGCTGTAGCCGCTAAGACTACTTGAAAAGTTCTCGAAAGAAGTCAACTTGAAGCAGCAAAGTTGCAGCATGCACTTCTATAATATTCCTGTATTTCTGTGTGTGTGTGTGTATGTATATACGTATCTATGTATGTGTGCGCATAACCCATATATATCCTGCACTGCAATTTCTCAAGCCACAAAAGCCAAAACTAAACTTATATCGGTTGTTGGATTGCCGCAGTCGACGCCGCTGTCGCAGTCGCTGCCGAGGTGCTCGCTCGCCATGATTTGATGGCTTCACTCGTAGGCGAGCATGCAAACAACTTTCGGCCCAATGCTTTGCCACCCCGCACGTTTGCTGTCCGCCTGCCTGCTTGGCTAGTTATGACAAGCTGCCACTTCTCGGATTCTTCGATTGATTTGTTTCTTTAAGTTTCTACAACAACTATGTACGTAGCTTGCCAGCATTTGGTTGTTGTTCGCTGGCAAATATTTGCCAAAGTAACGAGTTTGTTCAACAATTCGAATTATATACCCTGCACTTAGCACAACTCACAATTGTACTATTTAGTGTAAATACAATTTGCACGATTGATTTTCGCTACGAATTTTTCGACAGCACGCAAACTAGCAGCCAAAGCAGTTGTAAGCTTATAAAAATAGTGAACTGCGACTCGTTCGTTTGTAGCAAAGAAAGTTGCGCAAACTTTTTGCAAGTTCTTAAAAATGACAGCTTACAAAGTTATTATAATAATTTTGGTTTTTTACTTGCGAAACGCTGGAAATTTGAATAGCTTTGCAAGTTTTGCCAACACAATGCGAGCTTTCTGGGCAATTACGTAATTTTTTTTAAGTTATTGTGACATAATGGATGTGTCAAATATTGTTTGCTGCGGAAAGACTTGCACTAGAGCACAGTTTTTGAGTGAAATAAACTTGATTAACGGGTTTGAGAGCTTAAACTAAGCAAAGACCGAACCTAGAGAAAGTAGACTTTTTTTAAAGATCACGCGTGAGTCCAAGCCGTCATGTCATTTTTATTCAGAAAGACTCACGCCTGAACAACGTTTCCAAATTGTTCAACTTTATTACGAAAATTCACGTTCTGTAAAGTTCGGCGCCGTTCGCAACAACTCGGACTGACGTAATACAAAAAGCAGCTTATGCAAAAACTGAAACCGTTCGACCATCCCAAACGACTTCGCTTCGCTCTATGGTCTCTTGAAAAGTTCTAAGAAGGTCCGACGTTTTCGAGGCAAATTTTGTTCAGCGATGAAGGCCTTTACAGGCTCAATGCGTATGAAAACAAGCAAAACTGCCGCATTTGTGATGAAGAGCAACCTGAAGAGATTCAAGAGCAGTCATTTCATTCAGAAAAAAACACGGTTTGGTAGTGTACGGACCGGTGGAATCATCGGTTCTTATATCTTCAATAATTATACCGTGGAGAACGTAACCGTCAATGAAGACCATTATCGCGCCATGCTAACTGGCTAATTGATGCCTGAAATTGAAGCTCGTGATCTCGGCGACATTTGGGTTCAACAAGACGGCGCCACTTCCCACATAACACATCAATCAATGGATTTATTAAGAACACACTTCGGTGAGCAGATAATTTTACGTTTTGGGCCAGTCGAGTGGCCACCAAGATTGTGTGATATCACGCCGCGGCGCGCCGTTAGACTTTTTCTTGTAGGTATATGTGAACTCTAAAGTCTATGCGGACAATCCCGCTTCGCTTCAGGCCTTTCGCCAGTTACCAGTCGAAAAGCTCCAACGAAATGCTCGAAAATGTGATGAACCATCTGAGACGTAGCCGCTGCCAACATTTGAAGGAGATAATCTTGAAAAAATAAAATATAATATATGCCAAAAGATTTTCTTTTGAGTGATAATAAACATTCTCCATTAGATTTTAAGTTTCTGTGTTCTTTTTTCAAAAACGTAGGTAACGTCAAAATGGATCACTTTTTACTTTATAGAATCTTATGCGTTTTTTTATGGATATACAAGCTTTTTAATGAACGTATGTGAAATATCAAAATTATAGATAACAAAATGTTAAGCGTACGAAACTTCACATGCCTCTCTGCAAGCAAATTTTTCACGAAACCGAAAGCTTGAAAAATTTGGATATTTGCGGGAACAAACATTAATACTTAAGCTCTTTAGCGCTTTGAGAAGATTCTTATTGCAATTATTCGCTTAAAGAGTCTTTGAAGATTTTGGTATATTTGGAAGATTCACTGCATACAAATGAAGGCAGATACTGAGTACCTTTAAATTTAGAATTTGGAGACCGCAATGAATAGCTCATATAGTGTGACTGAATGTGACAACTCCGCTCTTTGAATAGTTGTAAACTGTATGATTTTATGAAGTTGGGAAGCTGTTGCAGACAGCGATGCGAATTAAAGAATATATGGTATAAACTAAAATTAATATTAACTCATTAGAAACTTCTCTTCTTTGGTTTGTAAAGCGTTGTAAATTTAAAATTACTCCGCATTCGTTTGAGCTGATGAAACGCTCAATATGTTTTGTTTGTCTCGCTTTAATATTACTGCAATTAAGGTGACTTCAGTTTTGCTCAGAATTTTGTTCAGAAATGCAAGCCTCATATTGCACCCATTTGTGCTGCTATTTGCATTTAAAAATTTTACACAAGCTTGCATTTCTCCCCCACAATGTATGACACAGTAAAATGTGGAGTAACTTTCATTTGATAACACCGAGGAGGATCAATATTTCGTTCAGAAAGTTGTGCAACACAAAGTCTTCAACCATATACAAGAATATGTACATATTTATATTTGTATGTATGTGAATGCGCGCGACTGACATGCGACCATAAAATTACCACGCACATATATACATGCGCGTGTGTGTGTGTGTGGGTGAGTTTGGCTTGAAATTGGTTTTGCATGCAATCAGTTAAGCGGTTTAATGGCGCTGTCTGCAACAATGTAGCGCTGCGTGTCGATTGCAGTCGCAGCACTTAAATGTCGCTCATACGACACGTACGCCACGCAAAGCGCGGCCACATAAAATGACGTTGTTTATAGCGTTGGCAATTTTTGTGCGATTTGAAGAATGTATTTTATTTACTACCAAAAATAGCTACGCACGACAGAAATTTAATTTGTGGCATGCCACTTCGGCGTGCTATTTATTTATAGTGTGTGTGTGCTCGTGCCACTGCTTTTAAGTGCAAATATTTCTTAAAAAAAATCTCTAGCAATTGCGTTTCGCTAAAACTTTTATTTTCTTTATATATTCCAGCACTTACTTGCGATTTACTTTAGTTTGGCGGAAGGTGCACTTTATTTTGGGGCGTCACGTGTGCAGTTCTGCTGGCTTTTCTGACCGCCTCGGCGCCCACATTTGCATCAGTATGCAACGTCAAACTTTTCTGATTTGTTTTTTTGTTTACACGAAGCAAAAGTTTATGGCGTTCGCGCAGATTTCACTTATTCGACATTATTTCTTCCGTTTCGCTTTTTTCTTGATTATGCAACCGCCGCACACATTCGTGCTGACTGCTGTCGGATTTGCTACGTGCTGGTGTGGCTGTGCATTGCGCATTCCGCTATCGTAAACAGTTCATATTTTGTGAAAAATAACTTTTACCTTTGCGGTAGTCAGCGAAAGTATTATATAAATGTGTGTGCGTGTATGGGTGTGTGTGTTAAGGAAGCTGAATTTGAAAATCTCAATATTTCCGGTTACTTTCACAACACTTTCTTCTATATTAGTGCTATTTTCGCTGAAATATTGTGGCGTTGCTATTATTTGGTAATAAAAATGTTTTGAAATTCTGGAAATAGAAAAAAAATTAAAAAATGAAAAACATTTCAGAGGCGGTGTTCCCAATATTTTATACATATACTCAGCTATTTATTCGAAGTTATTTCATGTGAGCTTAAGACTCAAGAAAGCGGGGTGCATTAAAGAGTCCAAATTAGGATATTTTGAAATTATTTTCTTCCGTGACTGCATCCCTGAAAACTTAGGTTACAGCCCCCAGAGTCTTTTCTAGAAAGCTTTACCTTCAGCGAAGGATATGTGGATGGGGCGAAATCGTTGGAGAAGTCATAGTTTTAGGATCCGTGTAGCGTTTATTAAGTAGAGGTGGCTGCCATTTAAAAAGCAATTGGTGTCCTTCTCCTCTGGCAAAGTGGCAATACTAGCTTTAAGCTCACTCGATATGCACAAAAAGTTATTTAAGGAGTGTCTTGCCTCAGAATCGATAACATCACGTTACTTTATTAGTAGACTGGTTTGGCTGATCACAGGTGGCTAATCACAGCGAAATCGATGGAAATTTTAAAGCCGATAAGTTCAGAAGGGAGAAAAATGTAATCGGACCATTGACCTTCGCGTGAGCTTAGCGGAGTCTGGTCAACAACTAGCTGCTGTGCAACTGAAACATCTTTCGCGTGTAATATAGAGTGCAGGAGATCCACAGAAGGACTTGCTTAGTAAGGCTTATCTTGCCGCAGTCGTAGAAGTTCTTACCAGACGAAGGGCGTTCAAGCGGTATGGCCGAAAACCTTGGCGGATGGTAACTCCCAAAGTTTTATGGAAGAAGGTGAGATGGATACCTTTGGCAAGCCTGGTGAAACAGCTGGAATTTTTGGAGTGCTTTCGATCAAGACTCGGGAGCATCTTGGAATCACAATGGACCGTCGTACACGTGAGATCGGGTTTTGGATCAATTTTCCAATCTAACCTAACCTAAACTTGAATGAGGTAAACTTAGCTTAACATCAGGTAGTCCCTCTTCTCTGTCCTATTTGAAGCTTATGCCAAACTACTAAACTCGGACTGGTTCCAATACTCGGACGACATAATTGTCCAGCAGAGTTGAAGAGTCTATTGCTGCTGTGCAGCAGGGTAGCCAAGAAAACTCCAATAAGTCCACCCGCCACTCCGGAATTGGACCTATGACCATCTACTTTATGGAAGATTTCGCGGAAGTATCTTGTTTTGTGCGTATTCGGTAAATGGATTCAAATCGAGGTAGCCACAAATTTTGATTTTTATAAGAAAATTTTGTTCCCCGACAAAGGTCACTTTTGATTGCTTGTGTTACGACCGAAATTATATGAACTCTTTTTCTTCTAAAAAACAAACATCGCTTCAAAAAATTAGCAGACAAAAAGAAAGCATTTTGAGTTCACACATTCCTAACTCTATCAAGGCCTGCGACAAAATTAAGGGTTGGCGACTTAACGAATACATCTAAGTACAGAGAATTAACAACATACCATACATACATACATAACTGTAACACGAACACTTAGGCTTATCCTCAAACAACTCTGCTTTTACAACAATTTAAGCTTTGCAGCTGGCCACACTATATAAAGGATGATCCCTTTCGAGTTTTCCTACTATTTTAAAGAAAAAACACAGGAACTTCAAATTTAATAAAGAATTTTTATTGTCATTCGAAAGAATATTATGTTTGGTTTTGTTCCAAAATTTGAATCAAAGCGAGAGCCATTGAGCCAGAAGCGGCCCTCCATGCTGAACAAAATTTGACTCGAAGACGATGGATCTTCTTGGAACTTTTCAAAAGTTTATAAAGTGAAGCGATGTCGCTTGTGAAGGACGAGTGGTTTCAATGGTATTGAAAAAATTCATACTTCTTGGATCACCCATTATAAGCTATTTCGGATAACACACCTTATTAGACATTACACAAGAAGACGACTCCGCAAATGTAGTATTCAACTGAAAACAAAACCGCAAAAACAAGAAAAAAATAAAATTATTATGAAGCACAAGCAAGAAGTTGTGTATGGCTGTAATGACAATGTTGCACGACCAAGAAATTGCTGCAACAACAGATTAGTTTTTGTGTCAGTGCCTGCTTGCGGGTGGCAAGCCGTTCGTCCGTCCGCTGACCAAGCCTGCGAAAAGCAAAGAAGAACTCGCGCAAAAAGCCACAACTGCATGGTTTGACGGCATTAACGGCGGCAGCGGACAGTAAATATGTAATTAAAATCCATGAGCAGTAAAAACGATTGCTAACCAAGCGAGCGCTAGCGTTTAGCAAACAACAAAAACCGGCTGCGGAATTAGAAAAACCAAACAGAAACAGTTGTCGTGTGGCCGAAAAGTGCTGCTCTGTTTTTTTTGCTGCTGTCATCGCCGGCAGCTCGGCCAACCTGCCTGCATGTCGTTCAACTCATTATGTGACAAACACAAATTTCATGCGCAACAACAACAAAATCAAGCATGGAACGAAGGAAAAACCAGATTTGTTGCAAGTAAAGGCGGCTGAGCAGCGTGCGAGACTGGCATGTGGTCACATAAAAGTCGACAGCGACAGCAGCAAGGAGGGCACAAAAAGCACCAACAGCAACAACAACAACAACATGCAAAGCAAAAACCAACGTACTTACTTGACAGTTCAGAGGGTGCACCGAAGGCCACAAACTATCAACCTCAGCGGCAGGAGGCACAGCTACGGGGCACGAGAACAAAGCAAAAACTAATACGCGTACAAACGACCCTAAGCTACGAAGCAGCGGCGCAAGAAGGAAAAGTCAATGAGCGTTAAGCAAAGTGTAGTGTATGTTGGTGTGCCGTGGTGTGTGTTGCAAGTCGTTTGGTTGCATCAAAAGTAGCATGTAGCAAGTGCCTACCGCCCAGCAGTCGAGTCAAATACAACGCTCATTGAAGTGAGGAAATGCTTTAGTTGTTGTTGGTGGTGGAGCGCTAGCAGCGGTGAAAGGTGGCGAAGAAAGTGTTGCAATGTGCGGCAAAGCTGCTTCTGACAGCAAAACCGGCAAAACTGGCAAAATGCCTTCTCTGGTTTTTTATGCCGTCGAACTGCGCCAAAGTTTCATTCTTCACTCACAAACACTCTGGCAAATAAACTTACATGTGTTAAGCAAAGAAAGCAAGTTTTTTGGCAATGCTCCGCTACTCAGAGCTGCACTTCTTGGATACCGAATTGCTGTTAAACCGGTTTAACGGAATTTTGAAAGGTTCGATAGTATCTAGGGCTTAGTAACTTGATTTAAAACGACAAAACGTTAACTTTCTTAAGGCCGAAGCTAAAAGCCCTAATGATCTGATTTGACCAATATTTTCGGAGATTGTACGGTTACATTGAAGAATAATCTATGCCGAATTTTGTGAAAGCAACTTGTGAAATGAGAAAGTTTTCCATACAATTTCTTGATTCCGATCTTTCAGTTTGTATGTGAGCTAGTAGCTATAGTGGTTCAACATCGTTGCTTCCGACCAATTAGTAGCTTTTTGAATAAAATAAGACGTATGCAAAATTTCAGGTCTATATCTCAAAAACTGAAGAACTAGTTCGCGTATAAGCAGATAGTGTTCAGGATATATGTAAATATAATATAATATATACATACATTGATTGACACTGGATCACAGATGGTTCAGAGCATACTTTTGCTTGATTTCGATAGATAAAACGACAAAAAAGTCTTCTGATGTACTTTAAAACTAACCGTGAAAGCGACCAAGAGCAACCCGATCAAGTCCATCATGTTGACTTAGATCAAATATAGAAATTTTCTTCATTATAACAGTGTTTCGCAGTTTCTTAAAATACTGTCACAAAGACAAACTATGTCGCCTCCTAGAAACTCTGGGTCAGAACAGTTCAATTGAAACTGTCACCCGACATATAGAAGGCGCTACTAGAATTAAATTCATATGATTCTTAGTTAGCCCTAAGCTTCGAAAGGAGCGCGTTTAGTTTCGACGTTGTGGAATAAGCATAGAAAACGGTGTACGCAGTGGACCAACTAAAAGAGGTCGTCATCGACGAAAACTTCAAAAAAGTTCACAAAATAATTTTGGATGACCATAAAGTGAAGTTGTTCGAGATACCAGCCGCTCTAAAGATATCAACTGAAGGTGTACATCACATCATTCACGAGTATTTGCGTATGAGAAAGCTGTGTTGTTGCAGCGCAAACTCACTTTTAATCAAAAACAACGATGATTTGATGATCCGGAGCAGTGTTTGGAGATGTTCAAGCGTAATAAATCTGAGTTTTAGTGTCGATATGTGACAATGAATGAAACATGACTCCATCAGCTAGCTTTAAAGTCCAATCCACACTCATCCGAGTGGACTGCACACGATGAACCCGCTGAAAAGCGTGGAAATATACAACAGTCTGCTGGTAAAATTATGACGTTTGTATTTTGAGATAGACATGGAATATTTTTTATTGACCTTGAAAACGGTACAAAGCGTTATTGGACCGTTTGAAAGAAATGGAGTCAATGGAGTTACAGGAAACCGAATCTGGCAAATGAAGCGGTGGAACGATGATTATCGTTTCTTGTTTGGCCAAGAAGTTAGTCACAATCATCCTAGAAAGTGGCAGTGCATTTAGGTCTTTTTTTACAATCTAACATGCACTCGTTACGTACCCCAAATATTAACCAAAATGCTTTGAGTCGATCCACACGAGTTGTTGAGATCTTCTCTTAACTATCGGCTGCTAACGCGACGATTTTCGAGCACCGCTTCATTAATTTTTTCGTTGTTATTGGATTCCATAGGGGTGATTCCATAGTAATAAAAAAAATTCCAGCAAACTCGCTGTTTAATATTTTTTCCATAGCGAAAATGTTTTTACCAATCAAGGAAAAAATATTAATGGCATACAATTTTTCGGTCAAGCATTTACATACATATATATATACACTCGTGGCCACACAAACCTTACCACCATTCTTTCTTCAGTTTTTTTCGGAATTTTTCGTTCGTTCGGGATATTCTTCAAATTTGTTTTTTTCTATGTTTTTAATAAGCATAAGTAAACTAAATTATATTAACTAATTATACTTATAGTTTATAATTTATTTTGTTTAATGAGTAAAACACAAACTAGCTTTTCTGTGCTTATACAAAAGCGGCCGATTTAATTTTTTTTTAGTGATACACCTACTAAATTTCGTGTTTCAATTAATAAAAAAAATTAATCTCACATATAGTGTAAATAAAATTAAATTAAAAAAATAAATAATATAATTTTTTCATCGCATGTCAGTCTTTTACATTTCGAGCTCATTTTGTAAAGCTAAACCATCTTTCAATTGATTTATCTATAGCTGAATGTGTTTTCTTTTTAATTTTTAATAATAAATGACATTAACTTATTTCTTAATAAAAAATTTCTAATGTAGTCACATTACTTGAAAATTTTGAGTGGTAAGGTTTGCGTGGCCACGAGTGTATAAATGAGAACAGTAATAAGTTTTTGAATTTTTTTTTTTAATATCAAATTTTATTCTTTTCGAAGAATCGAAAATTTTTTGAATTTTTATTTCCTTCCAGTTTTTAGAATTTCAGTACAGCTAAAGCTTTCTGATGTATCGCCAATTAACTCCCATTAAAACTCAATTTATGAGTTCTGCGAAACTCTACCAATTATTTTTATGAAAATTTCAATTATTTAATTTTTG
Organism: Bactrocera tryoni; assembly: GCF_016617805.1. Lineage (NCBI taxonomy): Eukaryota > Metazoa > Arthropoda > Insecta > Diptera > Tephritidae > Bactrocera > Bactrocera tryoni. The sequence goes on along the minus strand of NC_052503.1, from coordinate 13,803,942 downwards.
TTTGCTCTGAAAGTCTAACCTTGCTGCTGGCATTACAAATTCATATAAACTCCTTCCTTCATTGCCTTCATTCAATACCAACATTTCATTTAACCATAATTGGTAACTCGATAGTCCAGTGAATTTATTATTTACTAATTGAGTTAGACCAAATAATGCATATGTCATTTCCTTTCGTTGAAATTCCTTGTTCAAGATTCAGTGTTTTTGACATTAAATTCACATTTTTCTCGATAAGCAAATTCTGTGAAATGTCAAAGTGATTGATTATTGAGAAAAGTTAAATGAAAATTTTATTGAACTAAGCAAATAGTATATTCAATATACAATATACATATATTCGTATAAGCAGAAAACAGAGTTTCAACAAGAGTTAGGTGAAGATATGAAAAAATTACTATGATTTATGCTACATGAAGCTGTCATACCCACTGACCAATCAAAAACAAATTCTTGTAAGGAAATGTTTTCTATTTGTGAATATATCTTCACGAAATTTGCCGGGGGTTATTGCCTAAAGCAGCGCTATAATCTTGTAACATATTGTTTAGATCGGACTACTTTAGCATATAGCTGTCATACAAACCGAGCGATCAAAATCTGTTTTTGTAGAGAAAACTTTTTTATTTGACAAGATATCTGTAAGAAATTTGGTATAGATTATTGTCTAAGACAATAATGCAAACTCCGAAGAAATTGTTCAGATCAGACAACTATAGCATATAGCTGCTATACAAACTGGCCGATCAAAATCAAGTTCTTGTATGAAAAACTTGCTTATTTGGCAAGGTATCGTCACGAAATTTGGCATGAATTATTTTCGAAAGCAACGCTACAATATACAAGCATATTTTTTGTATTATTAATGCTGTAGCGTATAGCTCCAATACAAACTTTGGTATTAAAATCAAAATAACGATCTTTCCATACACTTTTTTGTTTTAAGATATACACCTATGAAGGGATTCATGGCTGTACTGGATCCAAATTTTACGTTTTTTCAAGTATTAACTTCATCTAAGTCTCATTGAGTATCGTTCACAAGCAGTTTGAGGTTATGGTGTCATGCAAAAGCCGCATATAAAATCAAATGCTTTCAACTAAGCAACCAAACAGATTCGTATTCGGCAACATTCGGTGTGATAGAAACTCGGCACAACACTAAAACAGCGGCAAACACCTCAAAGCCATTCCTACACTTCTGCGTGTGTGTGTGTGTGCGCGCAAGCGAGTACAACTTAAATTGTAAACTTCTAATGCAGCCTTACCAGGCATACGGTAAATTTTCGAGAAGCTGGCAAAGCAAAAAATTTATAAGTAAATAAATAAATAAGGCTGCCAAGCGTAAAACCCCCAAGAGAAAAGAAAACTTAAGAAAACAACAAATTACAAAAAAACACCAAATGCTTTCTGCAGCGCCAAAATTGCACTTGCAGGAGGGAAAGAAAGCAAAGAAGAGTAGAAACGAGTAGAACTAGTAGTAGAAGAAGAAGAAGCAAAAATTAATTTCTATTTTCCGGTTCGTTTGATATAACCGGCATTTAGTTGGCACTAAGTTGGGGTTAGTTTATATCGAGATATGCGCTTTTTTGCCGTAACTTTTCAATTCGATCGTTACTGCGGCAAATGTGTTTGTGCAACGCTCCGCTTGCTGACAGTTGCAATGTTGTGATACTAAAATCTTGCGCTGAGCTCCACACATGCACCCACACGCACACACTTCCTTATATATGTATGTATATCACAAATGTTGTGCACTCAAGCGCCAGCCAGCACACACACACATACTTTACAAATACAATATTTTGCGAATATTGTGAAATAACGGTAGTGATCACACACACATACACATGCGTATTGGCAGGTTGTATGCTGTATTTGGCTGAGTGTGTAAACGCTGGTGCTGCTGCATTGTAAACATGCCACATACCCTTTCGCTTACGCTTGTCCTTACAAATGTGGGTGCCTGTCAATTTGAGATAAAAAATTGTTCAACATTGATTTTCAATTTATTGGCAAGCCATAGCAAAGCCATCACTTTATGTTTTTAATGGAAATAATGAAAAAAGAGCGAAACGCTTACACATATAGCTTATACAGAAATGAAGTCGGAAAGTCCTGTGTTGCATTCTGTGAAACAACCAAATCCTTATTGATTGGACAGCGTTGGGTCACTGGTTGAGTGGGCACATTTAACTGTAAATATTATTTTATTTGCAGTTTTTAAATTTTTTTCATCTCACTTTCACTAGAAGCGACTAAAAAAATTCCCAAAGCACTTTTGTTATGGACAATTTCTTTAATTAACCTTAAATAGGGTATATTAAGTTGACCATAAAATCCTGTAGCAAACAGAAGGGAACGTCGTATATCCTATAAGGCATATATATAAATGATTAGCGTGACGAGCTGCGTCGATTTAGCCCTGTTCGACTGTTTGTTCGTCTAGTTGTCCGCCTTCAGTATATGCGCGAACTAGCTATTTGGCTTTTGAGTTATCGATCTGAAATGTTGCACACATGCCATTTCTCTCCCAACAAGCCGCTCATTTGTCTCAACCGCCGATTTCGGAACACTATACGTTATAGCTGTCATACAAATTGATCGCTCAAAATCAATTTCTGGTGTGGAAAACTTTTTTATTTGGCAAGATATCTCAAAAAAAATTGGTGCAGATTATTGTGTAAGGCAATGATGAAATCTCAGATTGCTCAGATCGGATCACTATAGCATATAGCTGTCACACAAACTAAACAATCGGAATCAAGTGCTTGTATGGACAACTTTTTCATTTAAAGTTATATCTTCACGATATTTGGTAGGAACAATTCTCTAAGGTAATGATAAAAATTGCACGACTGAAGCGGCCAATTTACTAGGCCATTTCGCGAGATAACACGTTCACCATACTTAGTTTTCAATAAATCGATTGTGTGTTGGAACCACATATTGTCCAAGTCCATCTCATTCAATTCGTGCCAAAAATATTCGGTTATCATTGAGCGGTAGCGATTCCTATTCACAGTAACGGAATGCAATAGTGACTCAATGAGTACGTGTGGATTGCTGCATGACCAATAATGCAATTTTTGCATATTGATGAAGCAATTCAGCCAGAAACGAGCCTCATCGCTGAAGATGATTTTTCCATGAAAATCCTGATAATTTTCAAGTTGTTGCTCAGCTCAATTCACGAACATACGACGATTCTGGTAGTCAAGCGGCTTCAGTTCTCGCGTCGTCAAGATCTTTTCACAAAATTCTCCACAACGACGTCACAGAGATGACCAGCGCTTGATAACGCGGTCTTCCATAATTGATATTGCGCTAGCGGCAGCAATATTTACGACACTGCGGGCCCTTTTTTGTCTCACTGGCACGCGCACATTAACTACTGTGCCTGTTGATTAGAATTTTTCTACTAGACGTTCGATTGTCGTTGTGACAGGATGATTGTGACGACAATAAATTGGACGTAGCGCTCTTAAATTTGAAGCCACTGACTCCGTAATTCGTAGTAAAATTTCATACTTTCAACTTATTGTTGAACCGTATATCTTTACATGGTAAAATGGTAAACCTTACTGAAGAGAAATGTCAAAAGAGCGGGAAAAAATATGGCTCATTTGTTGTCCATATCGGTTTATTTTTGTAGCGTCTCTATTGAAAAACCAGTTAGAACTTCATACACTCGCCGAAATGTATGCAACGTTTGGTAAAGAAATTTGCACAGTGCTGATATCAGTGTCATGAAGGTTGGATTAAGCGACATTTCCACACAAGTATTTATAATATTTATAATATAACTATATAATGAAAAAAAAAATTTTTTTTTGCGATTTCACCTTCTTGGTCCTATATGGTTGGTGGCTTATAAAAGTAAAACTTGGAAAATGTGTACAAGAAATATGACATTATCCGTATTAATTAAAAGGAGTTTTTGCTATTGACAAAAGTTTTTAGATTTTTTCCGAATATAAGAATTTTTGGTTTATGGAAAAAATTAAATAAATAAATTTTTCCAGGAAGACATCTCATGTCAGAAGGCCGTCAGGACTCACAATGAACGCTTTAGTGACTACATATGTAGCTTCTATTAATGAAAGAAAGTGAGTTTTGCTTCCAACAAGGAGAAAAAAAATTTGAACTTTTACGTGCATATCTCAACTTTTGGGAAGTAAATGCCTTTTACGCTTTCGCACGTTATGTGATGTGTGAGAAAATAACTAGAATTTGAAAATTAAAAATTTCGCTGGTTTAGAGGGACGAGTTGTCAACATTTGTTATTATATAATATTAAGGAATCTGTCACAGCTGTATTCAGTACCTACTCAGTCAGTATCAGCCGCTGAGACGACTTTTTACGAGCTTTACGATTTTTGTTTGTTAAAAGCTCGCACTTCGGTGCTAATGAGCCAATGCCGTATCCTCCAACTTTGCCAGAGACAGCTCCATGTGATTTTTTTTTCTTTTCATTTCCAAAAAAAGAAAATTGCCATTGTTTCACAAAATAGATGAAAATTCCTGAAAGAACTAAAGGTATCCCCAAAATCGAATTTGATAAATGTTGTGTCGATCAGAAGAAGCGCTGCCCTAAGAGCATAATATCGAATGGAGACTATTTTGTAGGCGACAACCTCAATATAGACGAATAAACAAATACTCTTTTCAAAAAACTAAAATTCCCGTTGTTTTACGTCTCCAAACAAAGTGGCGAAAATAGGCATGGTGAAAAAGTGGGTCCTCGTGCCTGTCTTCAAACAACTTTTTCCCATTTTCAATGCTTCTGTAGCATGAAGGCTGTTGTCACGTCAACTATTATTGTTTTTAAAACGAGAGAACAATATCTGATTGCGTATTTAGTGGAATACTACTCTTTACAATCTCCCTTATAATCTTTCTATTATTTATTCATATTTCATATCTTTTCACAAGAGACATAATCTCATTTAGTTTAACTCATTAATATGTGGGAGTTAATAAGAAACTTTATTTATAAGCTCAGTTTATCTTTATTTTATCTTTATCTTTCTCACTTTACTTATCTCTTATCTCTACTTTCTCAATGCTTTAACTTATAAGCAAGATATGAGCTGGAACCAAAATTATTTCATAGCTGACTTATTCATTCAATTTGGAACTCTTAATCCAAAAAATTGTCAACATCACTTTTTTGGTAGAAAAATCCACGTTACTTATCTTTAAAGCGCGTTCACTCGGTAAAATTCACACTTTTGATGAAAGCTTATTCGCTTTCACGCCCTCATTTCCTCCAATTTTCCACCTACAGCTAACATATGCAAAGTAGCAGTAGCTAACAGTCAGCAATTGCACGCTGCCACATGTGAGCATACACGGCGACCAATACATGTGGGTACTACAGGGCGTATACGTGAAATGCTTTAAAATAGCCAAACAGTGTTGATTGCGATTGCATGCGGACTTGTCAGCGGTAATCACTTATATTATTGCCAACTAAATGCGCGTACATGTATATACATACAGACACAACAACAACAGCGACCACATACTGATTGCGAACATGTTGAGAATCTCCCGCTTTCGTCGCCAATAATAAACAAAGTGCTACAAATACACACAAGTACAAATGAACGCATGTGTATATATTTATGTATATATATGTATATGTATATTTTTATATACATGCATATACTCAAATGTTCACATATACATATGTATATGCAGTAAATGTGCAAATTTACCCATCGGTCTGTTGACCGCAGCGTTGAAAACTGTTTTGGTTGCTCTGCATTTGTCGTCTTACTCGCCACAGCTGAACGGCTGGGGTTGACTCGGTGCAACTGCAGCGCCAACCGAGCTTGTTTGTGCTGCCAAGCCGCTGTCTGTGCGCCTTCCACTGTTGAACTAGCGCGTTGAACATCCGTTTTTTTATTGCTTTTGCTTTTATTTTCGCTCTCATTTACATTTTCATTTCCTTTCATTCTTTTTTTCGCTCTTCCATGTTTTTCCTCCACAGTTTCTCTTTCATTTTCACTTTTGCACGATTCAAAATTTGCTGACGGCCAAGTTGCCTGCGACCTGAGTCAATAGTGTTGCATATGCACGCAGCTGACTGTTTGTTGTTGCTTCGCGTATATGGTTGTTGAATTTAAAGCGTGCGCGCAAGCAAACACGCACACATACGCAGTGTACACGCACACATGTGCGATGTGCGTATTTACTTTGGCGAGCGCGCATTTGCTAAAAGATCCAATCGCTCACTGGAAACTCACCCAATACACACATACACACAGTCAAGCGCGCATGCAAAAGCTCGTGCAACTTTAAGCGGTTGTTAATACACCCGAGAGCAACATAGTATGTACATACATACTTATACATATTGCACACATACATATGGCTGGTTGGGGTCGCTTGCGTGGAAAACAATCACTTTTAGTAATCTGTAGACATATGCTTGTGTGTATGTTTCTTTATACCGTTATTCGGAAAAATGCACCCGTTTTACGCGTTTCGCTTGGTGTCGCCAATATCGTTGACATTTTCCCTCCTTTGCCTTCCTTTCTTGTAGTCATTTGCAATTTGCAATTTCCCTTGCTGGAGATCTCCCAGCAAAGATGTGCTCATGCAGGGTCACGTGTCACATATGTGCGCGTCTTCTGAAGTAATGCTTACTGAAATGGATTGGTCTATTGCTGCCAAAAGCATTTGTGGTGCTTTTTGATGTAAAGCATATCATTTTTCGAATTTCTATCGCATTTATGCGCTAAACTAATTTTATGTTAAATATTAAAATGAAAATGGTTTTGGCAGCTTAAAAGCACATTTGATACTCTTGCAACTTGCAAGAATCAAAGCCAGGGATGTGAGGCCTTGAGATGTAGAATTTCAACCAGAGAACCGCAATCTCAACAATTTTATATATACATATACTCTATACATATATCTAGAGCACATACTGACCGACTTATTCGATATAAGATTTGTTAGAAAAACGAAAATCATTAAATGTTGTATATGGGAATTGGAGTAGTATCGAGCCGATTGTATCTATTCTTGCCAATATCACATACTATTACCATGCCATATACTAAAAAAGTGTTCCCTAGGTTTCATTAGGGGTCTATACCACATGGACATAATAAGGTATGTATATTAACAGCTATATTTTAAGATTATTTTTTTTTTACAAAAATATTGAAAAACAAGAAAAACCGTTAACTTCGGCTGCACCGAAGCTGACATACCTTTCACAGGTGCATTTCTTTTAGTAACTAGTTTTCCCTATAAGCCCATGGTTCCGATCGTTTGGTTTGTATGGCAGCTATATGCTATAGTGAACCGATCTCAACAATTTCTTTCTATGTTACAGTTCTTTCATACCAAATTTCGGACATATGTCGTCAAATGCTATCCATACAAGAACTTGAGCTATATTTGTATGGCATTTTTTATTTGGTCCGACAAAATATTGAAAAAAATAACGATAATAATACTATGTACTGTCTTCGGAGATCCCGGACAACTATAGACTGACATGGCTAAATCGACTCAGCTCAACATACTGACCATTTATATATATACTTTATAGGGTCTCTCCGACGCTTCCTTCTGGGTGTTACAAACTTCGTGACAAACTTAATATACCCTGTTCAAGGTATAATAACGGAGTTATGCACTGTCTTCGCAGGTGCCAAAAAAAGTTCCCTAACTGCTGACTTTCGAGCCGTACGAGTAGCTGAAACAATATGGATTCAAAAATGTTGTTAAAGTTAAAGTTGAAGGTACAATGACCCACAACTCAAAATTAAGAAAATAGCGAAGTTCTGAAAAAAATTTTGTTTTTTAAGGTAAAACCTGGTCGTTGTTTTAATTCAAAAAGGAAAACTTTTAAGCAATCACAAAGATCGTAAGTCATTGTGTAGTATATATGTATGTTCAAGAATACGTAGTTTCCATTTCAAGTCAATCGGTCAATTTTTCTTTGAGTGATGATGTCAACAATTTTGAAAAATGTCGTTTCGAGAAAGACGCGTTTAAAGTTTCAACTACCTGTGAAATAACTGTGAGCGGTCACTCTTTAGAACTCTGCCATTCAAAAACTATTCCAGATACGACCTTGCCGATTTCGCAGGATATTTTTAAGAATATAAACTAGGGAAAAAGCAAACAAAAATAGATTTTTTGAAAGTGTCACTCTGGTATAGCCTCTTAAGGGACCTCACATTCATTCGAAAATCCCAATGATAGTTATATGGAGGCCAAGTCAAGTTTTCGCTTATCTACTTTAGACACAAGATACACTGTTATGAGTAAAACACGTCCTGTAATCTTCATTAAGATAACTTAAATATTGGCCGATATATTCAGCATAAAGTCATCTGGAATTCCGATAATCTTTATATTAGGTATAAGGAGGGTCAGGGAAGTCTTGTCCAGATTCAACTTATTTTTGATACACAGAAATACTATTGCCAGGGAAACATTCTGTCTAAATTTCAATACACATTGAACGATATTTTCGATCAAAAGTCAACTATGGGCACTGAAGTACACATATTCGGTACCTAGGGGCTTGAACAGTTTTGGTTGGACTTGAACAACTTTCGGTCATAAGACGGCATACTTTAAAGGAATTATTAGTGCAAAATTATATCCCGTTGTATTAATCACTTCCTCATTTGTGTACTGGAAAGTGAAACAATCAGACGGAATTTAAATTATTTTATTCAAATAATTCTTGTCACTGGCCAATTTGAATGTAGATGTAAGTGCTTATGTATATGTTGTGTAATATCTGTATAGTAGCTTATCACCCTGCAATTCTACGAAATGATGCGGTCTCTTTGAAATAGCCTGTATTGACTGTTTTAAATTCGCAATATATGAGTGAGTGTGTGGTATAATATATAAACATATGTATATGTATATAGCAAGGCACATATGACAACTTACTTAAAAATTTGCACTCTCATTGAGCACACATGTACACATACACACATGCCACATGAGTTGCAGCGTGAGCATGAGTGTTGCATTTGGCTGTCCAAATCATTTGTATGTGCAACGGGCGCTCGCTTATTTGCCAAGCAGCTTTACAAAATGCTTTGTTCATTCACTTACTTGCAACAAACAGACACCCACCGCTCGAGTGACGCCGGCGCCAATGGTAGTAATAGTTGTTGTTAATGTAGTTGTAGTTGTAGTTGCAATTGTAGTTGTTGTTGTAATGCAGCTATGGTTGTATTTGTAGTTATGGTATGCTACACCAGCAGCAATAGTTGTAGTTGTTGTTGTATAGTTGCAATAGCGTTGATAGTTGCAACATGGCGTGTAATACAAGCAACTCGTTTGGATCACATGTAATTGTCATTGCGGGTGTTTTGAATTGCTATTGTTGCTGCACTTATGCCACATATTGTTGTAGTTATTGCAATGTGTGCTCGCACTTATGCCCCTAGCCGTAGCTGGACGTGCTGTCATTGCGGTTAACGCCGTTAGTGCGTAACTTTGACGCCCATTCAGGCGTAAGTGGTGCAATATACTCGAAATTTTCGGTTGATATTCAGACAGTGCGACGTAAGTCGGTTGCTAGCTCTCATTATTAGACTTCTTAATTAGTCCTTCAAAATCCCTCAACAGCTTTTAATTTCAAAATGATATTGTTATATTTAATAATTGAATTTTTTTATTAGGTGGCAACTACTTTCAAACAAATCAGTTTCCAAATAAGTCGTCAGTCAGCTTGTCTTCTTGTACATGTTGAAGTAGTATTGAATTTATCACACTATTTCGCTTTAATATTTTTCTAAAGGTGGCAACCCTTGGCAAAACATCTTCTGCATTAGTCCTTCCTCAACCTGTTTTCTTATTTGTCGAAGTTTAATTAATATTGAATTTGTTTCAACAATTTTCTTGCATTATTTAATTTAAAAAAGTGGCAACCCCTGCACAAAAAATATATTCGAAATAAATATTAATTTCTTTAAATAGGTGGCAAACCTTCACAAAAACATTTTCGAAATAGATCTTTCTTCTTTTTCTTCTGTTACTTGATCATGTAGGAATGGTATACTAAAGAATACCTTACATCATATTACTTAAATAATCTATTTTTTAAATAATTGGCAACCATTTCTTATATATTTTCCCCAATAATTTTTTGTTTTGAAGTTTTAAATTTGCGGTCTAAATCATATGAATTTTTCACCCATTTGGAAAAAAAATTTTCCAAACAGGTGGCAATCCTGCTCAAAACATCTTTGAAATAAGTATTTCTTCTTCGTATTTTGCTACTTGCCCACGTTAAAATAGTATTGAATTTATTATATCATATTGCCTGAATTATAATATATTTTTTAAATTGATGGCTAGCATTCTAAAAATGTTTCCCACAATAATGTTGTTTTGAGTTATTATTTTTTACATAGATGGCAAGCATTCGAAAATTGTTTCCCACAGTAATTTTGCTTTTTTAAATTACAAGTTTGCGAACCATGTCAGTAATACTGAATTTTTCAATAACATTTAAATACAATATTTCAAACAGGTGGCAACCCTTTTCAAAAGATTTTCGAAAAGTCTTTCTCTAAGCTCTTTGGTTACTTGTTCATTCTGCGGTAGTGCTGAATTCATTATAAAATTTTCTTGTATTAATTTTTTTAAATAGGTGGCAACCATACCAAAATATATTCCACAGAATTTTTTTTATACCTATCTACTTTATAGTCCATAAAATAGTTATTTTGAATTTTTGTATTAATTTTTTATGCAATAATTCACACATGTGGCAACTCTCCTTGAGAATTAATGGACGCTGTTTTTAAATTTCAGCTATGGCAGATCCTTCATCAAGTGTTTCTTATATATTTTACTTAAATCAAAATGTCTTATATGATAAACTTAACAAATTACAATTTCAAACAGCTGGCAACACCACTAAAATTATCTTCGACAGGTGTACACTTTAAAAACTTTAGTTTGGTAGTCATTTTGATGTAATTCCATCAATTTTAGAATAAGGTAATATTTTTAAATATCTGGCAACTTAACCCAAAAAATTGTTCAACCAAAATTCTATCTGTTTTTATACTTATTAAAAATGTTTATATTGTGTCCCAAAATCCGCAGCATTCGCAATATCGAATACTCATACGCCCTGTCAACCCAAGAGCAATCAAATAGAGCCAATGATGATTTTCATTTACGCTCGCTCTCTCAGCTACATTGTAGACTGCAGTTGTGTGAGAAAAATTCAGCCAGCAGTCCCCTGAGTACAGAATATTTAATTACAGCGTTCAAGGAAAGAAACACACACACAATCGCACATACATACATATGTAATAATTGTTTTATTTATACCCTGAACCAAATATGTCGTTTGTGTGCGCAAATACGTCCGTACGTGTGCCTTGGTGCAACACTAAAGATGATGAACGATGCTGTTGGTAACACGCATCACACACACACACACACACACATGCGACTCTCATTCATGACGCCGTTAACCGCTATGTCAGTAAAATGTAAGCACTTCACAGCATGTGTGCGCGTGGGAGCGGGGAGGGGAAAAAAAGTGAAATAATATAAACGAACAGACTGACTGACAAAAATGTTGTTGAAATTGAATTTCCAATTTAATTTCCGTACAAATTTTCAATTAATTGCCAATAAGCATGCAACAGCAGACGCAAAATACAGAGACCCAGACTCAGACACAGATGATTTATTCGATTGTATGTTGTATGGTGTATGAAATAAATTGAAATGCCAGTGAAGGAGAGCACAGCACAAAAATATTGAAACAGAAACGAAATTAAGAAATAAAATTGAAACGGAAAAGACGTGAGGGTCAGACTTGGGGCCGTCGCTGGAAGGAATACAAATAGTGTTGGTGATTATTGTTGTAATTAATTGCATTACTCGTACTGTTGTGTGTGAGTGATGATGGAATTGCTTAATTATGTAGAGACAAAACCAGTGAATATTGGGTTACAAAAACTTTTCGTTTGTTGCACAACTTTTATTAATTTGTGGAAAAAAATAAGTTTTTATTTCAAATTTGGACAACAAAATATTTCTATTTCTGATGAACTTAAATGTAATGCCAGAAGAATTAACAATGAATAAGTGGATTGTGTTGTTTTAAAATGTGAATTCAAATTCAACTGCAGGAAATATGAAAAAAAACTACCTTCATCCAAAACCAAAGCCTTCAAAAGTTACTCAAATTTGAATAGGACCTTTAAATCGTGTTGAAATTGAAACACTTTTCTATTTGTTGGACAAACTGACAATACACTGGATAAATATAGCAAAATGATCGTTCAAATGTCTAGTAGAACTTCTCTCGACCTTAAACTGAATCCCACTGCCCACCATATATAAGCAACAGAGAACTTCTTTAGTTCAAAAAGCATTAGGAAAGAGCATTACTCAAGTCTATGCAACACAAATTCAACTCTTCAGTCAGTTCCAACCCCAATGAGTCATCGGTCAGCGCCAAACCCAATCTGTGATCCAAACCTCAATCCCTCACACCGTCCGTCTTTCCGTGTATCAAATCGAGCTAATATCAGCCTATCTAATAGATAAGCAAGTGTGAAGCGAAGTTGAATAGACTCTCAGGTGCATCAAAAAAAGTTTCCTAATATATTCCAACACTTAACAGACCCATGCATCTTCTGAGGGATACATAATGCTAGAGAAGCGAGAGTAACCTCCAAAATTTTCTTCCAGTGAATGGGTTTCTAAGAGTCAAGCTACTCCTAACAAATCGGAATGCTGGGTAGATTCCGACCTTATGAGCCTTTCCCTTCGAAACAGCACATTGCTTGCAGCTCCTGTTATCTGCCATCGATGATAATGTTTGACTTACTTGTGCCCAAACTGGGTTAATAACCGTTATAAAAACAACAACTTGAGTTATACTTTCCAAAATTTTTATAAAAACAAATTTCATCTGATTGCTATATCTGTGCACTAGTCTCCCTTTATATATGAAAACCCAATTTGTCGTTCTCAGAAAATCATTGATTATTGGTTATGTTAGGTTAAGTTGGGTTAAAAGGTCGGTCCAGCTGGGAATGCCGATCTACTCACAGTAGAAATACTTCCTAAGCATTGATTGGTTAAAAACCTACATAAATTCATAAAGGGCTTTGGGCCTATAAGAAATTTGTTGAATAAGAGGTTCGACGAAGATATGACTGTCGAGCTGTTTTAACTATAGTCCTGCAAAAACTGGAAAATAGACGAGCAAATTCTGGATCACCTTCCTCTATACAACTTTAGAAATTTGCTTTGCAGAAAATGTACAGTCTTACCGCGTATACTTGCTAAGAGCAGATAGCATAGTCGACCTCCAGCGTTTTGCTGTAGGCTAGAAGTATCTCGTAGTCATACAGGAGTTAGTTGTTAACCAGTATCTGCTAAGCTCATGCGAAGTTCAGACGTACAGCGCTAGAACGCAAGAAATCGATGGAGACCTAGCTCATTCCCAATTCGATGCAATCGGGATAAGGATAACAAATTTTGAAGCTCATTTCCATTGCATTTGTCAGCGACCTCGCGTTGAGCAGGCATCTAAAGAGTTTGATAATGATGTGGTATCTTGATGCTATCGGTAGTGAGAACAGCCTCTCCCTGATTAACTTTGCAATGAACGAATTGTAACAATCTTCAAACTTTTTGACACGAACTTGTAATTCAATTCGCTTCAAAATAGCTCTCAGACTCGCCAAATTTTTTCCAACGACCATACTCTTAAGTTTCTGCTAACACGGTTTCAAAAACACTGTATGACAAATGTTGGCCTAGTCATAGGTGGCAACTATCTGGCATCACTTGTAGAAAGTGCAAAGAAATAGGCAGGAAAGAGGCATTGGAATATACCCCCTTCTTTTGTGCCGCCTTATCTAGAACTACGCTTAGATATTTGGAAGCTTCACAGTTCAGGCGACTCAGAATCAAACATTAAGTCTCTATTAAACTTCGCAAAATGCACGACATAAACTTCAGTTCGTATTAAATTGAACATTTATCTGGCTTTAAAAAGGAGTGAGTACGGGTTAGCATAACCTAATCTACACTTGAGTGCTAAACATGGAAAAATATCATTGGATTGGGCGAATAACGTTAATGTGTAAGCAGCTCAATTTATGCAGGTTTGCAGTAATTTTCATTGATTTTCGACAAAGTGAGTAGGTCGAATATGAGCTTATATGGCATCTATCGAACTTTGCACAAAGCTTCCGTGTACCCAAATAATTTCCATTAAAATCAAACGAAACTTTCAACCTGCTTTAGGCCTATACAGTATTTCCTGAATTTCTTAGAAAAATTTGTAGAATTCACTTATGAACCTTTTCCCAGAAATACGGTTGTGACCAAAATATGTAATTATTTGAGATCAAATGTAGAATTGTTGATTATCGGTTTGTGTGTGTAGGTGAGTATAGGTCAATAAATAGATAGCCACAGTAAATACAATTGCGCACACAAACACTGACAGATCTATTTATATAATACAGGCAGTTTCTATGCAGCTAACAACCACAACAATAATAACCGCCGCTACTCAGTCTTGACAACACTAATAATCTGTGACTACGACTCATGCCGCTGACGGCTCGCTTGCCGCACTCACACTCGGACATGCGCTGGCAGTTGTCATTAATAGCCGCTTGCCTTGCAGCCACTTTACCGAGCATTGTCATTACGTCCACATGCCATGTCATCACTTAATTGAGTGCTAAATGGCACGTAAACTGATACGTTTACTTGCAACAATGATTGTGAGAATTTTCGCTGGCAGCCGTTGTTGTAAATCTTCTTCATATTGTTGCTCTGTTTGTTGTTATTGTTGCTGTTAGTTTTGCTCTATCTAACACTGCTCGTATCTTGTTTTCGCCGATAAGTAACACTCTTTTCAGCCATCTATCTCCATTCTACAGGGCAGTCGCACACCCACATAGACGCTAGCCTACAAACAGACACATATATATAACTACATATGTACGTATACAATATTTAATGGTCTTTCGTTCGACACACTTGGCCCGCCACAAATCTTCATCTACTCCATTTGGCTTCGTTAGTATTGGCCGTGAGCGCAGTGACAGCCAGCAGCACACACATACTCACACCTTTGCACTTGTATGCGGCATGCAAGCATATATTGTAGGTGAATTTGCATATGTGTGTGTGCTCATGGCCACATTATCACACCGCACATAGACTTTTGTGTATGCTCGTGGTCAACATATGTCATTTGCTCTTAATTTGAATCAATATTTCAGCACGTCTTTTGTTTATTTGCTTCGCCGGGGTCCAGCTGTGCCGCTCCATCACCATCTTCATCTCCATCTCTGTCGCCATCTTCATCTCCATCTCCTCCTCCCTCTACCATGGCACCAACACTCATATGACATATTCGGGAGATATTTGTTTGCTTACAAATCTGCATTTCAGTAAGTAATTACGTGCGCCTGTATTTGTGTGGGCGTGTGTGTGTGTTTGTGAGTGCACATTTGTTTGCTTCCGCATTTGCTCGTTTATTTAATCACTGCTCTCGGTGGCACGTACCCAGTCATATACAAGTATCTAGGTATATATAAGCGATACATGAATGCAAAAATTAATGTCCACACTATTCTATTTAGTACTTTTGTGCCAAATGAGGTCAGGCACATGAAAACAGAATATTGAAGAATATTGTTGGGATAGTAGCATTTGCAGGAACTGGTGTTTTGTTAGTTGTTTCGAGTGATATTTTGTATTAAAACTAAGGCTTATAAACTACTCTTCTAAGACAGGCTGATGTGGGGTGTTCACTGGTAGATTTAGGGTCTCAAGAGAGTACAAAAGAAGGAGAAATATTTAAAAATAAGACCAAGGCTTCTCATGTGACAAAAAATTGCCCGGAAATTGTAAATAAAAAGCAAAATATGTAATTATTCATGAATATTTATTTGAAGGTCTTCAAGGTAGAATCCACCAGATGGAATATACTCATGCCAACGATTCTTCGAGTCCTCAAAACACTTTTCGTAAACACATTTTGAGAACTTCAGCTTCTTCAGCGTATTTTGATTTATCTCTTCGCTTGACTGAAAACCGGTTCCCCGGAGCGGCCATTTAAATTTGGGAAACTATAAAAAATCATACGGCTCAAAATCTAGTGAATACGATGGTTGATCGCTGGAATTCATTCCGCTTTTGGCTTTAAATTAGGTTACAGTCGTGAACTGTTTTTCCACATTTTCGGCAGTTTTCGACGTATATTGTCACGCAACTGCCTCAATACAACCAAATAGAATTCCTTACTGACCATCTGTCCCTTCGAAAGAAATTCTTGATGCAGCAAACCACGAATAAGAAAAAAATAAGCAGCATCTTGATTTTTAGACGACTAGTCTTGAACTTGTTTTCACGTCAAGGTCATAAACCCATGTCTTATCGTCAGTTATAATGCTCTTCATGAATGTGGGATCGGAAAACGCACGATCAAGCATGCTCAAAGAGATCTGTTTACCGTACTCTTTTTGAAAAAAAATCAGCTTTATGAGGAGGAGTGGAACAGGAACTCGTTTCACATTCCAAATATCCACCAAAATCATTCGAAAGACTCGCCCGAGATGTGGAGCTCTCTTGCCACTTGCCTGACGATTTTCAAATACCATATCCTTCACTTTTTTAATATTTTAATCAATTCAAAAAGCCTTTTTTCGTGGCAATGTAATGCTATTGAGTGAAAAATTTATTAAGTCGGTTCAACACTTCAATTAGTCTCCAACTACCTAATGTAAAGATTTCCAAACTTCTGGTCGGTTTATGCGGTATACATCGGTCAATCTGTGAGGTTTCTTAACAAAATTCAGATGTCATCAATATTTGTGTGTCTCTGTGCTCAAAATGGATAAAACGGTTCAATACTAACTCTGCGATCCATAAACATCAGATATTTCGAATATATCGGTTTGCGTGAGTTATGTTGAAAACATTGCTAGGAAATATGTTTTCGAATTTACCTAAAAGCTAAAGTCAGTTCAGATCTTTCCACTTCCACATTATACTATTATACTATATATAGTGATTTCCAACTTTTCAACTAACTTTAAGGATATTTCTTATATGTTTGACTGCCTTTGGCTAATTTGAGTTTGTCAAACAAATTTTAATTACACTTGTTATTATACCCAGTTTTCTTGTAAAACCTAAATCGACAATGAAAAGGCGAGACGATCGATAAGTTTTTGTACCATAAAACAGCTTATAAATCGTTGGGAATATCTTCTCTTTATTGGCGTAGATACCGCTTACGCAATTATATATATGCGTCGAATACTTTCAGAGCTGGAGTGCTTTCGTCCATTCGGACAACATGACCTAGCCAGCGCAACCACTGTCTTTTAATTCGCTGAACTATGCCAAAGTAGTCGTATATCTCATACAGATCTTCGTTCCATCGAATGCGATATTCAGACTAATGTCACAGCGAACTAATCATTAGTGTTTAGTACACGCTTGTCTTTCTAAAGTAAAAAAGGGCATTCGGCAATTTTTTCGATGAGAGCAATTAATCAACAAAGAAGGAATAAAGGTGCCGAAACGTTTTAAATATTGGAAGAAACCTTCGCTGAATTATTTGTATTGAGAAAGTGTTTTTCATTCGTGCAAATTATTCAAAGAGGGTCGAGAACGCGTTGACGACGAACTACGTCCAAGTCAGCCATCAACATCAACTGATGATCAATACGTCCATAAAATAAAGGTATTGGTGCTTGAGAACCGACGATTGACAGCCGGAGGTCCTAATGCTAATCTTTGGAATATTGAAACGATCAATAAAAACCATTTTGAAAGATCAGTTGGACCTAAGAAAAGTGAAAGCACGATTAGTTCAAAGTCACTAAATTTTTTTTTAAACAGTGTGTAAACAGGTTTACGTCTGCGAAACAATGCTTCCAGAACGTAATAGAACGTACTATTACTGGCGATGAGTCTTCGATGGCGATGAGTTTGGATCGACACAGAAACAGACGATCAATCGGCCGAGTATCGTAACTTTGATAAAACGCTTGGAACTCGTTTAAGATAAATACGCTAATTCAAGTTTTCTGGTGGCTTCCTTTTTTTCATCAAAAAATCGTCTTCTTATTGGGGTCTATTTAATGGCATCGTCAACACACAAAATTGATGAGCCAAATCCTCATGTGGCACTGATTCATCGAAAATTCAGGGCAATAGGTTGGTGATATGAAAACAGAGCTGTGTTTTGCTTATTTAATTGACGTTTTGTTCGTTCAAATCATAAATGACATTCAATTATCAGCAAAACAAACAAAACAAGTAAGGAAGGGCTAACTTCGGGTGTCACCGAACATTTTATACTCTCGCATGATAAAGTGATAATCGAGATTTCATTATCCGTCATTTACATATTTTTCAAATATCGTATTTGTGTAAAGTTTTATTCCGCTATCATCATTGGTTCCTAATGTACATACATATGTATATATTATACAGAGAAGGCATCAGATGGAATTTAAAATAGCGTTATATTGGAAGAAGGCGTGGTTGTAAACCGATTTCACCCATATTTCGTACATGTCATTAAGGTGTTTAGAAAATATTACATAACGAATTTCATTGAAATCGGTATAGTAGTTCCTGAGATATGGTTTTTGGTCCATAAGTGGGCGACGCCACGCCCATTTTCAATTTTTAAAAAAGCCTGGGTGCAGCTTCTTTCTGCCATTTCTTCCGTCAAATTTAGTGTTTCTGACGTTTTTTGTTAGTCGGTTAACGCACTTTTAGTGATTTTCAACATAACCTTTGTATGGGAGGTGGGCGTGGTTATTATCCGATTTCTTCCATTTTTGAACTGTATATGGAAATGCCTGAAGGAAACGATTCTATAGAGTTTGGTTAGCATAGCTATAGTAGTTTCCGAGATATGTACAAAAAACTTAGTAGGGGGCGGGGCCACTCCCACTTTTCCAAAAAAATTATGTACAAATATGCCCCTCCCTAATGCGACCCTTTGTGCCAAATTTCACTTAAATATCTTCATTTATGACTTAGTTATGACACTTTATAGGTTTTCGGTTTCCGCCATTTTGTGGGTGTGGCAGTAGGCCGATTTTGCCCATCTTCGAACTTAACCTTCTTATGGAGCCAAGGAATACGTGTACCAAGTTTCATCATAATATCTCAATTTTTACTCAAGTTACAGCTTGCACGGACGGACGGACGGACAGACCCGGATTTCAACTCTACTAGTCACCCTGATCACTTTGGTATATATAACCTTATATCTGACTCTTTTAGTTTTAGGACTTACAAACAACCGTTTTGTGAACAAAACTATAATACTCTCCTTAGCAACTTTGTTGCGAGAGTATAAAAAGATGTTGACTACACTTGAGTATTTTATTTCATTTTTATATCACGTCGTTATTGTTGTTAAGCCTTTTAGATTCACTGATTATCTGACCTGCATAGCTGTAATTATTTCCGTTTATATATCCACTAACAAATACTCATTACTCGCATAACAGCCAATCGTCTTTGCTTCATTTTCATAAGCCTTAAACGAATTCTTTCGATTTTCGCAATAATTTCGTTTGCGGGTTTGTGTTCCACTCATGCCTTTCGGTATTTCCCATAATTAAAAGAAATAAATGAATATTTGTTTCGTCAAGTCTTTTAAGAAAGCCACGGCACATAGTCTTGTTATTATTTATTATTTTGCATTTGCCGGTCATTCGCGCTGTGTGTGTAAGCAGTTGGTAAGTCATGATTATTTTTGCCCATTAATTGTTGTAGTTCTAGGAAAACTAAGTAATAGCAACCGCCAGGCTACAACCGCATTTCTGAATAAGATTTACGTAATATGATTTTCTGGGAAGAAGTTGTAGACTGGCGCTTATCCTCTCCCTCTCCCAGTCTTGGCAGTGGTTTGTTTCATATTTATGTTGCTTCCTCCTTGTTATCTGGTTAATGAAATTCCAGCTCGAAAGCATTTGAAATTATTTTTATTTATATTCTATTTTTGTTTTACTGTACGACTTTTATTTCTCTGCTCGTTTTGTCTGCTTTCCTATTGTCCCTCAGAATTTACCCCTTGAACTGCTGGTGCTCCGCATCCATTTGCTCTTACTTTCTTCTGATTGCTTGTAATCTCCCCTTTGCTCTGCTCATTTCAGCCAGCACTTCAATCGGTGACTCGTCATTTTATTTATAACAGTTATTCTTTTCTTACAGTTGTTTGCATTGTTGCATTGTTGTTGTTTTGTTGCTCTGTCTCTTTGCCGGAATGTTTTGCAGTTTGTAGAATATTTGTGGCTGCACTTCTTATCTGGATCCATTTAATTTCATCGCTCGCTTTAGCTCTGCTCTTGTATAACTTCAAATATTTTACAGGTTTAGGTCACTTCCCCGTGTTTTATTTGACACATTTATCCACTACCTTTCCGATTCTGGCAGTTCACTCCATTTTTGTGAAATAATGACTAGCTCATGGCTATTGTTTATACATAACAACACTCAGCGTCAGTGTCAATTATTTATAAATAGATATTACAGAAGTTTATTTGAAAGCTTTTAGATTTGAGTTGGCAGTTCTGTAAAAAAGACAGCAAAGAAACCGAAAAATGGAAAATAGAAAATGAGAAAATGTTGCCAAAGTACTTGAACAAGACTTTGAATGTAATAAGACAGTTTAATAACGCTCTAAGTTGTAGGAGTTTTTTACAAAAAAATTTATTTTGTGTAGTTGCCACTTTTTTTAATATTAGTGTTTAATAAAAATGTATAAAAATTAAATGAGCAAAAAATAGAAAGACTTTGCTCACAATTAATTACTAAATTAATAATATTCTTAATTTATTCTTCAAAATCTGTGTCGTCCCCTTAGCCACAATTCATTTGTGCCAACGTTTTTGCCAATCTACGGAACAGTTGCTAAAATCAATAGGCTTCAATTCGCTTGGTGATTCACGTTTAATGTCCTCAATTGATTCAAAACGGATTCTTCGGATTGATCGTTTGCTGAATAGCCGGAAGTCACGTAGAGCTAACCCAGCGGCATATGGTGGTTGTGGCACAATATTGGTAAAACATTTGGTGAAAAAATCAGGAAGAATCAATGCAGTATGTGACTCTGCATTATTATGGTTAAAAAACCAAGAGCTGTCGGCCCTTATTACGGCCTCTTTCTACAATTAGCTTCGCGGAAACGCCGCATAAACTCAAATAATTTGACCGGTCGGAAGGAATTCGTATATCGATAATCGAAGAACACTATCAACATAACCATGATTTTTGATATACTTTGACGTGGTTTTTTCAGCTTCGGTTTACCTTTGCCATGACATTCGGCCGGTTGATTGTCTGTTTCTGGGTCGTATTGCATAGGGGCAGGATTCAACGCCAGTACTAATACATTTCATGATATCATGGTAGTCGGAAAACACTGTTTCGCAAACGTTAGCGCGAAGTTGTTTTTCGAAAAAAATTTTGTGATTTTCGAACAAATCGTGCTTTTATTTTACTTAGGCTCAAGTGATCTTTCAAAATGGGTTTCACTGATCATTCTGATATTCCAACGACGCCAGTCAGATCTCTGGTCGACTGATAATTTGGCTTATTGATTTTAAAATTATTTCCAAAAAGTTAAACATTCGTTGAGAAATTGTAAATTTCTTAACAAAAATAGGGGCTGTCTGAGTTTTATTAAGGTATCTCATATACCACAATAAGGGGTAGTAATGAAGCAAGTTTTAACCAGACTGTAACCATTTTAGGCACAAAAATGCACCGATATTAGAACAATACGCCCAACCGGCGCTTTAAGTAATTTCTAAAAGAAGAGTTGTATGAGTTGGTGGAGTGGACGTGGTTTCCAACAGATTTCAGCTATTTTTGCACTAGCGGTAGAAGTGTTATGGGATTTGTTCCGATTTTATTTGGTTCTTGTATCGTAAATAGTTTAAGGGCCTTTCCCCTAGGGAGGTTGATTACATACTTAAACCTGCTGAGGTTATAACCTCCCATTGGTAACTTAGCATGGCGCAAGCTTTGCAGTTTTTGCCAATACCTCTCTCTGCCTATTCCTTCTCCCATGCGGAGCAGCACCCTTATATTATAACGAACCACCTGACCTAGCTTGTTAGTGGAAGCTGCGGAGCCCTCGAGCTCATCAGCCAGTTCATTCCCGGCTATACTTTTGAGACCGGGCACCCAGATGATGTACACTTGGTTACGATCCGCAAGCCGTTCTCTACACTCCTGCACCAGTAGCAAATTGATCTCATCAGCAAAGATTGCTTTAAATACCGCTTGACTGTCGCTAAGTATGCTTATACATTCACTGCTATAGTTGCGTTGGAGTTTTATCACTACACACTGACTAATGGCAAAGACTTCTGCTTGAAAAATGTTCGAAAAACTTGCCGTAGGTATGGAAAATTTGGTGCGTGGTCCGTGGTTCCGACGTTTACGAGCCGTCGGTATCCACCTGATTGTACTGTCCCTAAGGAGTAGTGAAACTTTGGTAATACCGTCCCTTGGAGAAAGTGTGCGTTTGGCTACCTGACCAATTACTAGGTGAAAAGGTGTTAGCTCAAGCAAGCCTTCAAGTGCTGTTGTTGAGCATGTGTGTATGCAGATGCATCATGCAAGTCGTTGCAGCTTCGAAAGTTGGAGCCCTACCGAAGTTTGGGTGCTTTTCAGACCTAAGCCGTCGCACGATCAAGGTGTACAACCACTTGACAATCCTGGCCTTGAAGCCCCATGATTTACCTGCTAGTCGATTCCACACCATAAGTGTTTTAGTTGCTTTTACCCTGGTCAGGTCTACACGTTGCTTGCAACGCAGAGTGAAATCCAGCGTGATACCATTTGACCATGTTAGTCATCTCTACCTCTTTGCCCCCAAGGTTTAGTTTCCTGAGACCAGGCATGCACCTACATATTCAGTGCCTTGGTTAATTCTGGTGAGACGTGTTGTCAAAAGCATTCACAGGTGCTAGGGGTTCCCTCTCTAAGTACTAAGAAAAGATACTGTTTCTTATAATCTTTCCCAAAAATCGAAATATAATAGATTATAAACAAAATTTACTGCAGTGGCTTCCATACTATTTCAAGGGCGAGCCTTTAAGCTAATCAGGTAGATTTTAAAAAGCCAACCAGTATGGTACATTCCTTAGTTTTTTTTCTATTTTTCTAAGACTTTAATCTTTTTTACTTCAAATAATTTCTTTCCAAAATCAAGCACCAAAACAAAAGCGAACCACCTTCCCATCATCAATTTATACGCCTAAATAAGCGTCCGCTCAACCAGAAATTGAAGCCTTGCTGAATGCGATTCTTTGTACGCCTAAATGCTATCTTCACATCTAAGTGATTTCGACGTCATTTCGCAATATCTCGCTGTTCAAACTTTTAGAAGTAATGCAATAAATTAGCGAAAAAAAGTGTTACTCATACGCACCGTTGCACAGATGAGCCAACAGCCAATTTGAGCAATCATTTAATGAGACAATGCTTTTTAAGCTCTTTAAAATGGTACTTTGTGGTAAAAAATGAAGAGCCACAGAATTACTACAATTCATGAACTTCATAGAGGCAACTACTAGCTCGTTTTATTACTAGTTATTGTGTGTGCTCACCAGTGTTGAACTCATAAAGTGCGACAGTGAATACATAAAAAAGTGAATACTCGCAAATGCAACCTTCAATTTTATGCACTGGCCTACTTCTAATGACGCCACGCACACATGCACACACAAACCACAAGCAATTTGACCGCACGCATGCGGCAGCTTGGCGTATACGCAACTTTTTCAATAAAAAAACTTGCAAATAAACGCATCGAAACTATTTTAATAAAAGCAAACGCTCCACAATACGACCGCAATAAAGTTTTTAAGTACTCGAAGTGAGTTCGCACAAAAATTTACAGCGTTAAATTTATATATATTCGGAATAACACACATACATACATACGTACAAACATATGTACAGACAAGTCTTTCATTCTCAGCATTATTTTTAAAATCACAAGCAATGCAACTACTTTATCAAACGTTGACGTCGACGGCGATGGCAACGGAAGTCGGCAAAACGTATGTGAAATGCCGCAAATGTCGCCTGCAGATTCCAATAAACTCGCAAACTGACATGTCATGCAAACGCGGGCGTGCAACACGACGACAAACGATGTGCAACACTGCAACACGGCAAGACAGTGCAGCGCATTTTCGATCGCACACTTGTTTTTGCTATTGTTGCTGTTTTTACTTAGCGCATTTTGCGCCGCTATTCGTGCACACCTGCCAGTCAGCAGCAACAGCAGCAGCAGCTTTGTTCGAGCAAAATAACATTAATGGCCAATTCGCATGCAACCTTGTGTGGCAATGAGTTGTACCTGCCACCGCACACACGGCGCTCAAATGTAGCATTTGCCGTATTTCTTGTTGTTGTTGTTCTAATGCCAACCACTGCATGCCGTCGCAGCTGTTAAATTGACGATGACGCAAATTTTGCTTTGCAACGCATCGCAATGCCAACGGTAAACAATTCCAATACGAAAGGTGTGCACAGAAAGTAGCCACAAACACGCGCGCGCGCCGCACGCACACATATAAGACAAGGCAAGAAATTGTATGTGAACATAACTAAATTGTTATATGTGTGTGTGCACATAAGCGCAGCGTGTATGCCACTTAGGGTGGGCGGTGTCTGCGTGTGTGTGTGCAACAAAGTGGTATGTGGCGCGAATAGCAGTAATTGCCGTAGCAATAGTAGCCACAGCCATGAGAAATGCGATTTCCGGTAATTGTTGGCACTTTCGACTGTGCCCGTGGCGGCATTACGTAAATTTCACGTGACATGGCGCATATATGCGCGCTCATACAAATACACGCACACACCTCAACACGCAGGCCAACAAGCAGGCTGTTAGCGTAAATCACCGCTAAGTTATAAATATTTCAAAAATTGTTGTTGTGGTTGCTTATAAGCGGTTGTAATGTAGTATGTTTTATTTTGGTTACTCATACGCCCTGCTGTACTACCATGACGGCGCCTACAAGCAAGCTCCGCGTGCAATATACACACTTGCGGCTGTTTGACGTTCAATTCTAAGCTGACCACGAGCATGAAGCAAGCATATGCCAGCAGTTGCCACGCTTAAGCACTCACATTAGCTCAATTTAAAAATTTACGAATTTCGAAAAAATACATATGAGTTGCTAGCAAGCCACAAAATATATAAAAAACCAGAAAAATGCACAAAAAACAAGAAAAACAAGAAAAACACAAAAAAAATACAAAAACCACACCATCGCATACTTTCACACGCTTCGTGCTTTGCACGCTTCAGCATTGCAGTAATTGATTTACTTCCTGTTTGCTGCAGCCTTTCCGGTTTCACCACCACCACCAACTGATATTTTTGCTATTTTTTTTTTTTTGCTCAGACCTCAGCGCATTTTCACACAATCATATAAAATTCATGATATCACGAAGTGTTGGCGTTTATCTTGTAAATATAACTGCATTGCATGTTAGCGGCACATCTTCTGCAGGCAGCGCTACGTTGCCACTGCAACTGCGCTGTACCTACGACACACAGGCTGGTGAGTTGTATATGTGTGTGCTTGTAGTTGTAAAATATGCCCGACAATGGCAAACATCCGGTGTAAGCGTGATAAGCTCGCACGAGCATTCTTTTTAAGTCGCCTAAGTGAGTATGTGTGCACATATAGACGTATGTATGTATTAGTAGACATGCTTCAGCTGGCGTTAAATTTACTGCCGTCGGCTGTGCAAGGTCCAAGATTTTGGAGTTTATGTTTGTATGCGTGAACAGAGTTTACAAAGTTTATCAACATGTAATAAAATTAGAAACATTGTCGAAAATAGTATATAAATGTATAGATATATATATATATATATATATATATGTTTACTATATAATATAATTGATATATACCACACATGCAATAAATGCAGCAAAATTTCAAGTTTCATCTGCCAAATATGCGTTTGCTTGGAATAACTTTCGCTTATGAGGAAAATAGATATATTTTCGAAAGTTACTGCAGCCTGTCTTTCTCCTGTTTTATTTTGTTTTTTACTGGGCACGGTGACTGCATAGAAACCCCGCTTTTAGTATATGCATACATAAGATCAAATTTGATCCGCACTGATAAGAAAAGTTACATTTCTATAAATTTTAAAGCAAATTTTCTTAATCACCTTCGAAATACATATGTAAGCTTCTGAGCCAATACAAGCACGCTATTGCTTAGATGAGAATTGCATCGCGACCTTAGCTTTATTGTAATGTTTATTTATAAGTTTCAAGTTCTTCAGCAAATTGTATGGTTTTATTCCACTTGCATTTCGACAGATTGTTGGCCAATTTTGACGTCGTATTCACAAACGATTTTGCAAAAGATTGAGGTGTTTTGGATGGATACTAACACGTATACCAAATTGTTTATTTTTTATAAACAGTTTTGGTCAAAAATCAATTTTTTTTTTGAGAAACCGCCATTTTGTCGAAAAAAAATTATTTTGCTTATTCTTTCGATTTGTTACTAGATTCAAAATTATTTTAAAAATCTGTTTGGTTTTTTTAATTTCAAAGCAACCAGTTCAGAGATATAGTGTTCACCGGTTTTTTATGAGAGAATCTCCAGGAGATCTGTTGTAGAGTCTTTCCAAATAAATATTCTTACTAATACTAAGTCTCAAAGTTCAGTTAAAAGATACCTTAATATGGGCACAAATTTTTCGATCAATAAATTTAAAAATTTTCTCAGAAAAACTACTCGAATTTTTTCATTTTTCGGCCTTCTAACTTTATACAACCCCTTAACAAATATGTGACGGCTTACATGAAGCAAGTTTTCGATGACTTATCGAAGTTTAAGCCTGTCCGGTTCAGTCTTGATCAGATGGTATTTCAACCGAGTCTAAGACTCAAAAACAAATTTCAACGCTTTCAGTCCATAACTATATAAAGTAGCGTTTGGACTAAAATCGTTAGATTTTTAGAACGCCTTTCAATTGGTTAACATTGCGTATAATTCTAAGTTATTAGATGTATTCTAAATTATTTAATAAAATAGTGGTGGATAATTTAATATGACTATGACTAAAAGATAGAAAGTATTTGCTTCAACTTGCTGATCTTAATACCTTCAAAAGCATTCGATATTGCCTTAATCTATCAGAGTCTATGTCTTTCGTGAACAAGTCCCCTATAACAAGTTCGATCTGGTTTTAAGTACCTATGCCTGCTGCAGTTCTGCTTAATAGACGATTTTAGAGATCTAAACCGTGGTACATCATATATACTTGTATGTACCCACACTGGACTACTTTAGTGTTTTTGTGCACCACAATAAATAAAAAATGTTACTTATTAATATAGTCATTGTCGAATAACAAGTTTTAGAAAAGTTGAAGATAAAAGCCTTTATACTAGAAAATGTGACATAAGAGACCTACAGCCTTATAAACACTCTTTATGGAGACACCATTTTTGGTTTGCAAATTTAAAGTTATTGGCTTAATTAGTTCGAAGCTCAGCTTCATAACTCAGGTATTTTAGTGTAGTCAAACGAATAAAAAACTGGTATAAACTTTTTAAAATGGTATAATCAAATCCACATGATATAAAAAGCTGTTATATAACCTGAACAAGGTTTATAAATCGTTCAACTTTATTACGAAAATTCACGGTCTGTAGAGAAAGTTTTTCGCGCGCTTCACTGAACTTATGGTCAACATAATCGGCCTGCTGAGCGTACTACTCACAACACCATCACTGATCTTGAGACCCAGCATAGCCGTAGCTGAGAGTGTACACGAAGACCGTGTAGAGTCGATTCGTCGCCGTTCGCAGCAACTCGGACATACCTTGGAACGACTTGGCCCATTTACGTCGCGATCTTAAAAGAAAACGTACATAATACAACTTTTGCAAGAAGACCCAACGTTTTCGAGCCAAATTTTGTTCAGCGAAGAGGCTTCTTTTGGGTATTGAAACAAGCAAACTTACTGCATTTGGGACGGAGAGCAAACTGATGAGATTCAAGAGCTATCATTTCATTCAGAGTCCTGTTTCAAATCAGGCATTGGAGCAAAACATAACGCGTGACATTCGCTATTTACCATTCGAAATGTCAGAACGAGTGATTGAAAATTGGTCTTAACGGATGAAATATCCGAGACGTAGCCACGGCCAAAATTTGAAAGAAATGAGCCCCAAAAAATAAATCCGAAAGAATGTTCTTTCGAATGATAATAAACATTATCTATTAAAGTAAAAGCTTCTGTGTTCTTTCGAAAACTTGGGAACCTCGAAATGAATCAGGTCTACATAAAATCTCTAGTGATACTCTCAAGCACTAAAAAAATGTTTAAGTGAAAAAATATAATGTCAATAAAGTGCGATTTTTAGTAAGGTTTTCAAATACTTCCTTCGCCAGCTTAGTCTCATACAAATGGTTGCATGTACACCACCAAGTCACCAGTCAAAGTGCACGAAAAGACAAAGTGGATAAAAGCAAAGAAAATTATAGGTTATCAAACACCAAGCGTCAGCTTTACATGCAACTGATTACATAAAGATTATGCACACATGATGATTACGCGCATACATATTATACTTTAATCTTGAAGATCCTGCAATTATTATTATGTGTTTGCTTTTTTTGTGGGCCAAAGCCTTTGTTTGCTAACAAATTCACTTATATTTCAACAAGTGCGTGCTGCGTCGCCTTGAGTGCTCGGCAAAAAATTTGCTTACAACCACAAAATCCTTTATTATCTCTAAAGCGCACTGCATTGTGCCAACCCAAAGGCCGCATTTAAGCTAAAGCCGCACGAGCACAAAGCGCCGTTTTGCTTTCGTAGAATACTTTGCTACGGTGACACACGCCCATTTGGTCTCTTCGCAAAGTGGGTAGAATGTATTTTGGATAGTACGTGCTAAAAAGAAGTGGAAGAAAATAGAAGAATTACAGTTTTGGTAATAGTTTTGGTTACAGTTTTGGTTACAGTTTTGGTTACAGTTTCAGATAGTCTTATATTTATCAATCAGAATGAAAGAGAAAATTATAATAAAAATTCACATATCCACTTTTCACAGTTATTTTACAAAAAATGTCTTCAACACATTGATCTTGATCTACCAATTACAGACAAGCATTGGGTATAATATATACCTAGCAACCACAACTTAATCAGTTTTAGTTGTTATTGTTGCTGCTGGTGGTGTTTTTGTTGTTGGTTCTTCAGTTTTTTTTCTTGTGCCACAATATTTGCCACAAAGGCGATGCGTGATGGGATAATCTCTTGCCTAGCATAACTTAGCGTTTGTCAATGCAGCGACAACAACATGTTAACGCGAAGTGAGGCGACACAAACGCACACAGAACTTATGGGCGCGCAACAACAAAGAGGGCACTAACTGCATTTGTGGCTTTGTGGGTGTTTGGCATGAACGTGGGCTTGGCCAGACCAAATAAAAAGGAATTGCTAAGCGCATTTAGCTCGTTAGATTTCTTTTCAAAGCGTTCCGCTTAAACGGTCTTCGGAAGGTATGAAGTGGAGCAAGCCGAAAACACAATAATGAAAAAATTTTTGAATTGAAAATGATTCTACATTGTATTTAAAGTGTTTCCATAGAACTTTGCCTGATTCATTTTGGATTAGTGAGAATATTTTCTCCTAGTGACCTATTCTAAACTAATATTTATGTGCCTGTTACCTAAGCTAAAGAGCCCTCTACCAAGATTTGTCCAAATATTGTCAGTTTGTGCATTTAATTTACTAGGTTTAAGAAGAAAATGTAGACTCACAAGTTGTTGTAAATTTTACTTTATAATACTGTTGTACCCCATACCTTAGACTAAATAATTTGTTTTACATAAATTTATTTTGCATTTTATGAACTTTTGGAACAGACCCATATATGACAATAAAGAGATGAGATTACCTGGCATTCACTCAAGTTCATTCATTTCTATAGTAAAGTGTTGTGTGCTCGAAAAAGTCTTCTCGTATTTTGTAATTAAAAAAAGTTACAGATATTCAAAAATGAGTGAAAATAATGAAGACAATTCGCTATATTTTGAAATTTTTATATAAAAAAGGGAAGAACGAAATGAATGAAATTTGTGAAGCTTCGCTAGCTTCCGTTCTGGAAATATCGATGTAAAAGATGCACCTCGTTCTGGTCACGCTATCTTTGAAGACATCCGTGAAATTATGGAAATGGTTGACCAGAACCGTCACACAAACGTCCGCATCATCGCAATGGAAGTTAACATTCATCATCAAAGAGTTTTGAACCATTTAAAAAAGGGCTGGCTACAAAAAGAAGCCCGATGTTGGGGTACCACATGAATTGTCTGTAAAAAAAATTAATAAACCGCATTAACATCTACGATTATTTGCTGAAACGAAATAAAATCGAACCATTTCTGAAACGAATGGTAACAACAGACGAAATGTTGGTCAAATACGACAATAATGTGCGAAAAAATCATAGTACAAGCATGGTGAAGCTCAACAAATGATCGCAAAGCCAGGATTGACGCCTCCAAAGTGTTTGGTGGGATTGGAAAGCAATCATCCACAACGAGCTGCTCCAGCCTGGTCGAACGATTGATTCTATACATTTTACTGGCAACAACTGATGAGATTAAAGGAAACAAGCGAAAAAAACGGACAAAAAGTTCATTATAAATAAAAC
Source organism: Bactrocera tryoni (assembly GCF_016617805.1). Taxonomy (NCBI): domain Eukaryota; kingdom Metazoa; phylum Arthropoda; class Insecta; order Diptera; family Tephritidae; genus Bactrocera; species Bactrocera tryoni. Next base: position 13,773,179 of record NC_052503.1, on the reverse strand, counting down.
AAAATAAATTGAAGTTTGATTAGAGATACGAAAAGACTTTTCATGAGACATTGGGGCGAGTTTTGTAACACACAGAAGAAAATATTGGGAACCATATATAAAATATGTATATATATGTAGATACCTATAACGAAATATACATTTACTTAAGTGATCAGCGTGACAAGCTAAGTCAATCCATATTACTGTCCGTCTTTATATACATGAACTAGTTCCCTCAGTTTTTGAGATATTCACCTGAAATTTTGTACACAACGCTTTCTCACTAAGGAGCAACTCATTTGTCTGAAGCAACGACATTGGACCACTATAGCATATAGTTTACATACAAACTGAACGAACGAAATTCAGTCCTTGTATGGGAAACTTTTCTCTTTGACGAGATATCTTCACAATATTTTGCACGGACTATTATCTGTGGCAATGTTATAATCTCCAAAGAAATTGTTAAGATCTGCTCACTATAGCATATAGCTGCCAAACAAGCTGACTGATCGGAATCAAGTGCTTGTATGGAAAACTTCTTTATTAGATGCGATAACTTCATGAAATACAGCTTGAATTTTTTTCCAAACCAGTGATCTAGTCTTCGTATAAAACTGTTTGAATCGATTAACCAGAGTGCATAGCTGCCATACAAACAGGCCGAAGATTAATTTCATGTAATTTTTTTTTTTTTGTGAAGGGTATTATTGCTGCGGTGCTAACGAAGTTAACGTTTTCTCATGTTTTAAGTACTCTTACAATATTTGAACGCAGCTGACATGAAATATTTCAAAATCATTAGCCTACTTTTAGGCGTATATAATCCTTGAACAATGTTTTTATTTGAAACCATGCAATCTAATTTCATAAAATTGTCAGCGTTATAAAAATATTTATTTATTTATATCCAGGAATATATATCATGTTTATGCAAATAAAGGGTGCTTCTAAATGCATAGAGTTTCTCAAACACTCAGCTTACAGTCTTCTAATAACTACAAGGAAAGTTCCAAAGTAAACAGGATTTTTTAATCTAGCGCCTCCTGGTGGCGCCATCTATATCTCGACTGATGCGTTAGAATCTGCTATCTTTATCGATTGTTAAGTTTGAATTTCATGACATTCCATTGACTGGAAGTGAAGTTATTGCGTTTTAAGTGTCAGTATGTTTGTGTTATCGGTGCGAAAATGAGCTACGAACAAAGAGCCAACACTAAATTTCGTTTTAAAATTGGTAAAACTTTTACCGAAACTTTTCAATTGATGAAGCAAGTTTATGGCGATGGTTGCCTATCCCGTAGCAGAATGCACGAGTGGTTTTAACGTTTTCATTGTGGTCGTGAGGACATAAATGACGATCAACATGTGGGCCAATCAAAATCCGTGATCACCGGAAATTCCATCGAAACTGTGCGTGAATTCATCAAAAATCAGCCGAAATCATCATTGAAATTCATTGAAACGAAATTGAGCATCTCCAAAACATCGATTTATCGCAGTTTGATCAAACATTTGGGCTTACGAAAGGTGCGTGCACGGTTTGTTCTGCACTAATTGACTGACGAGCAAAAATTGCTCTGAACCCAAAATTCGAAGGACGATTATTTGACCGAAAATCACATTTTAACCATTAACCACTTCCCGTATTCGCCTGATATGGCACCGTGCGACTTGTGCCTTTTAGGAAAAATGCATTTGCCCATGAAAGGAAAGCGTTCTGCAGACGTAGAGGCCACTCAAAAGGCTTGCACCGTCATACTGGCGGCCATACCGGCCAACGAGCAAAAAAACACTTATTCGGCATGCTTTTGGACCGTGCAAACAGCTGTATTGAAGCAAAAGGAGACTATTTCGAATAAAATAAATTTATTTTGCCGAAAAAAACATTTTTTCTGTTTTTTTTTTGGTCCAGTTTACTTTCGAACGCACCTTGTAAAAGCTTCCAGTGAATCGTTAATACAAGCCATACATCACCGAGGACTATTACAAAATCGATTAAAAAATTTTGTGGGCGACATATGTATGTACATATGCAACGAAGGAGTGATATCACATGAGATTTGAAAGCCCTTCGGTCATGTGATATTGCCAGATTTTACAAAAATTATAGTCTTTATAAGCTCAAATACTAACTTTCAAAAAATTTTCGAAAAGCAAATATAATATTTTTTTGCTACTCTTTTATTAGAAAAAACTCCAAAAACACCCTTTATATATGAAGCTTTGTACTTGTAACCAAATAACACATACAACAACAATACAATCACCATTACATAACAGCATATATTTGTAAATTCTCGTGTAATAAAATGAAATAAAATAAAATCGTGTTATAATGGCAACACTTGCAACAACTAAGTAGCAACAACGCAAACATGTGCAACATAATACAATAATATGCGCACGGCGTGGAATGGGACTACTACATTCATTGTTTGCAACTTGCCGGCCTGCAATTGAAGTGGAAAATTACAGCCGCAAACAATGGAAATTGTCGCAGCTGCACAAATGTGCTTAAATGTGTATGTACAAGTATATGAGTGTATGTGTGTATGCGTGTGTGTATGCGTGTGTGTATAGAGAAAGCGCAAGGCTTACATGGCACGGTAAAAATATGTGTCTGTATGTTTCATTGTAAGCGTGAACTATCACAATACCTCTGAACACTTTTGTGCGCATAAATTGTCGCACTCACACACAGATACACGCATATAAGTATGTCAAATACACGCCTAAGCACTCCTAAAACACAAATGCTTTTGTTGTAGTGACAAATACTCGCATAAGCATATTATATGCAGCAGTATGTGTGAGTTGTAAAGCTGCATATGCATGCCACGGATATTACAACAAACACACAACAGCACGTCTCGCCCGATTTCACACATTTTAGGTCAAGCATTGTTTTTATTTAAAGCACTTACACCGAACAACGAAAGCAACTCCTTTCACACAAAACAAACAATGGCGTACACTTACTTGTAAGCTACAACAACAATAAGCATGGAGGGAAACAAGCTAACAAAGCAGCTTACAAGACGCTCAACAATCGTCTGTCACGCACACATACACGCGTGGCTAACTTTATTATGTCAAACCAAAATATTATAAGCAAATTTACATGAAGATCACCTCAGCATGTTGGACTTAAACACACACTGACGCATACATAATATGTCTATGTATGATATATGCCAAAGCAAGTATTTGTAAGCGCTCTTCAAACTAATCTTCACATGCACACGCACACAAGCACACTTAGATGCTTGCATTCAAAATCACTCAATTTCTTGGCTTCTTGTAGTGATTTTCGAAACGCTCAAGTGGTTTTAATTAATTTCAAGCAAATTTTCCAAAACAACGCACACACACAAGCAAACATTTATGTATATATAATATGTATGCAAACAAAGAAGCGTTGCGTTTGTTCAATATTAGTATTTGTGCGCATTGAATTTAGCCTTAAGCGGTCTTAAGTGCCATAAAGCGACACTCAACAGACATATTAGCATAAATATGATTACATAATGTATAATATACAAATACACACTTTCATACATATGACACACATTGCTATTATTTCGCAGCTAGTTTCATGACAGTCACTGATTTAGCCTAACAGAACAAAGCTACAAAGCTGTAAGTGTTGCTTCCATAATTTCGCAGAAAATTCAAAGCGGCTTTCTAATTAGTGTGGCGTTAATTGTTGAAATTCCAAAGCGAAGATATATGCACACACCTATAGAAATCATGTTATGAATAGCAACGTATTGTTGCTAAGTATTTGTCTCTGGCAGACAATGTTATTAACACTATACATATAAGTTTGATGACCATAAGCTTCTGGCGAGAAATCCGATACTGTTCCAATATAAAGGAATGTATAAAATATATATCTTGTCAAATAAAGAAGTTTTCCATGTTAGGGTATGAGTATGATAGTCCAGTCTATATGGCAGCTACATATGTGATATAATGGTACACTATTAGCGTTTCCGGCAAATGAGCAGCTTCTTAAAGAGAAAAGGTCATGCGAAAATTTCAGATCAATAACTCAAAAACTGAGAATACGGACAGTCCAAATCGACTCAGTACGTCACGTGAATTACTTACTACAATGAGCAACAAAAAGTAAGACTTTGTTCATAATTTCAAAATTATTTATTTATTTTCCAAAATCTATATCGTCCCCCGCAAAGTAATTCTCCTTGGCCCCAATACATTTCTGTCAACTTTTTTTTCAATGCTCGAAACAGTTTTTAAAGTCAATTTCTGAAATAGCCTCCAGTGCCTGTAGCAATTCACGTTTAATGTCTACAATAGACTCAAAACGGTTTCACCGTAGCCGTCGTTTGAGTTTGTTGAACAGCAAGAAGTCACACGAAGTGAAATCAGGCGTATTTGGTGGTTGCGCCACGATATTGGTTCAAAATTTGGCGAAGAACTGACGAAAAATCATGGCAGTATGCGAAGGTGATTTATCGTGTTGCAAAAACCAAGCGTTGTCGGTCCAATATTCCGGCCTTCTTTTACGACTAGTTTCGCAAAAATTACTGCCACGATATTCGGCCGATCGATCGCCTGTTTGCGAGTCGTGAGCATAGACCAACAGTACGTTTCATGACATCCTAGTAGACGAAAAGCATTGTTTGACGGACGTTAACGCGAAGCTGTAAGTCGAAAAAGTTGACTGATTTTGGAACAAGTGCTGCCGTCACTTTTCTTAGATCAAATGATCTTTCAAAATGGTTTCAAATTTGGTCGTAATTCATAACAATTTTTTCAAGCTTCGGAGCAAGTAGCTCAATGGTTCTCAGTTTCTAGCGTTGGTCCAGTTGGTGGTACGGGAAGTATGCATACCAGCGTTGCCATATCGTCTTCGATTGTAGCTGTTACTAAAGTTATTTAAGTATTTCAGTACATAGATCTGTATAATATCGACAAAGAGGTTGCAAATAGTAGAAGGGTATACAGAAAACTTTGTATTCCAACATTCTGAACGTTTCAGCAGCAGACATTTGATTTCGCACACAAAATTTAATGGAACTTCTTTGTTGATTAGTTTACTCATCGTTAACATCAGAGAGAAAATCTTATATTAACTAATGACACTAATGATTATTTTGTTGTGACATTTAACAAATTTCACTGACAGTCGTACTAATTTAGACTCCACTTCTATTGGCCAAAGCTGGCCACTTCTGTGCGACTGCTTCCATCTAACAGTCCAATTGTTGACAATAAAAAGTAAGTATTTTTCCGTAGCAAAGCAGCCCATAGTAGATGATTCCCCGCCTGCTGTCCCAACAACACAAAAACTTCGTCAATCCACGCTAGATTACCGATTGCAGCGGCTCTTCGCGATTACATCATGACCATTTTTGCTTAACTTTATTGTAACTGACCTTCCATTCATCGCCAGTAACCATCCGCTTCAGAAATGGCTTGCTTTTACAGCAATTCAGCAGAGATTCGCTGATGGATTTAGGAGGTTTTTTGCATTAACTCATGCAGGACCCATAAATAGTGTGTTTTCTAATATCCGGCGTTACTATTTCTACGGTTCCAAACGGTTTTTGTACAACTTTTAATTACTAAATAATCAAAATATTGCTTACAAGATAGTGGAACTCAACGATTTCCATTATTTCTTGAATATTTTCGACAATTGGTCTAACTGAGCGTGACCCATCTTTAAAATAAGAATTAGCGAAATGGAATAGGCCAAACAAAAACTGCACGTGATTGGTTTTTCAATTAAGGACCATAAACGTTATTCGAATTTTCAGCCGCCTCGTTGGCGTTTTGACCTTTATCGAAGGAAGACTGTAACATATTACGATTTTTTTCTGCGCTGGTTCCCATCTTTGACATATGCTCAAACAAGACTAAGAGTAGCACAACCAAAACTGTCTGTGACTTTTGCTAGAACGAAATCTTGCGTTTTAAACGACATATAGTGTAATCTGATCGCATCTTTTCAAAGCTATTGAAAAATTCTTGATTTCTTTCTACCAAATATAAAGGGATAACATCATGCTTACTTTTGAGAAGAGAGCAAAGCAAATGCGGCTTTTTTGACTTTTTTTGATATCAGCCTAGATATCGGAAGGGTGGAAACTTTTGAAATCTGTTGAGGAATCAGTATTGCTAATAAATACTTTCTTCAGATTAAGCAGGACTAAGCGAAATCACAAAGCGTCCGATATAGCGACGTCACAGGTGACTAATATGAAAGAGCATTATAAAACTTCAACGTAACTCAGAAATATAAAATTCAACGACTTGCATAGCTTGAGTGTATTGTTGAAATGGCCTCATGCTCTCCAGGTCGGTATGTAAATATCGCAGGACTGTGTGTGCATAATAAGAGAGAACCCATATATTTTGCGAAGCTGAAGTCACAAATAGTATAAAAACAACTTCGTGAGTTAAATTGTGAACTTGTGGAACACGTCGTTTGAGAATGCTGTAAAAATCATTAAAATATACATTTTTTACCTTTGAAAACTGGTTATACTCGAAGGAAAAGAACAGAACTCGTCAATTAGACTTAAAGTAAATCAAATAAAAGTTCTGGAAAGTTACAAACTGCTAAATCTTGCCATCTCCAGAGCATAGGTACTGCTGAGCATGTGTATGCAAAGCTTATTCACTAGATTTCTTGGAAGCACTTTTTGATGGCTTTGAACGATGATTGATGGCGGAAATGTATTGTAGTAGTTAAGAAGCCAACTTCAAAGGAAAGCTTGTGAAAGTTCAAATGATCAACTCAGTTTGCTAAATTTCCCTTGAACTCAAGTAATACATTCATTCGAATATTGCCTGTTTTTGACATCAATACAATAACTCAAAGTCCCTAGCGACACCTACGATACACTGCCAATGAAATGGAGAAAAGGCAACGCTGACGTATGATAATATTAACGCACGATTGTTTACGAGGAAACTGCGACATTTATCTGTTAAAAATTATCTTGCGCCAAATATTACAGTTCATGCGTGCGTTTGTATTGTTTACCCAGCATCACATATGCATTAACGCCCTCGAAATCAGAAGCAAATAACAAGCTCATTTATGCGAAGTTATAGTGTCGTGAGCGTGAGCTTTTTTTTATCCATCCAGCAATGTGTGTGTGTGTTTACTTATATAGTAGATATACATACAATACATACATATATACACACGCACACATAACAGTATGCGTCCATGTTAACTGAAAATAGACAGCAATAACTTTATATGTAGCTATAAGTACATATAATACACAAACAACAGCAAAAAAAAAACGTTTTTCGCCAGCACTCGTCGTCGGAGCACGCATAGCGTAGATGACGATTTGGACCAAATGTTGACAGGAATTATTAATATTGTACGTGGTTCAAATAATTCATGGAATTTCCTACTCACATTTAAATGCGCATTGTGGTTGACGACTGTGGGTAGTCCAGGCGACAAATGCGGTTTGGGTGGTTGTGTCGAAATTACTTTTTCCATTCACCATGGCGTATGAGTGTGCACACCATTGTGTTTGTGTGTTCGTGTGTGCGTGGCCAGAGGATTACGAATACTTACATATTCACATATATAATATTGTTTGTCTTTTGAATTTCGCTGCATAAAAATATATATTTATGTTTATTATTTCACTCGCTGCTGCTGTTGCTGCTGCAAAAATATGTGGAAATATGTGTCTTTATTATATTTTTATTTCATCACACTTCTCCACGCACAAACACTATACTTTTGTACCAAAGTAGTTTTGTAAAGACATTTCCTTGAGATGAATTGTGTTATTAAGTGAATCCGCCCTCAATCACTTTGCCCTCACTTGCCAACATCATGAACGGAAGAGTTGTTTGTTAGTTTCAGCCAACTTCAGGGAACGAAGCGTATGCTTTTGTAGTGGGTTTCTCTTTTCGGCTGTGTTGATGTATGACACATTTTGTGTTGTAATACGAAAGAAACTATTTCAAGAGGTTTTCAAATTCTTTATTTTAATAAAATCGTATGGTTTTAAATAATCGGTTTATAGGCGAAAGAAAGAGTCTGTGTTCAGAAGTGTCCTATCTTAACAAAGTTAAATTTGTTTATAATTTCATTTATTAGACTCTTTGCACAAACATGTTTTTAAAAACACAATTGGCCCACTATGTGATCGAATTTGAACCGAACTGACAAAAAAGTACATTTTCAGGTATTTTAATACATTATCTTTACGCTCTCAAATACATTAACCAAAATATTAACCAAAATATTAACCAAAATATTAACCAAAATGTTAACGAAAATAATTCAATCGATTATAAGACATTTTCAGAATCTCTGCTATCTCTCTGACGCCAAAATGTAGATTTTCAAGCATTGCATCTTGTTACTTCTCCGATGTTATCATCATTAACAGGAATGAATGGATGACTCGCATGGGGCAAGATTTTATTAACGTTTCAACCTTTACTGAATGTTTTGTGCTGCTAAAATATTTGTATTCAAGATAAAGGAGACTCCCCAAAATACTTCTGCAATATTTTCAACGATTCCGTAGCCTTGATTCCATTGGAAACATATACTTTCGAACAAAGTCGAGGTTAAATTTTTTCCTTGCTGATAAAAATATGTGCGGAGATAAAATTTCACACCTACAAAAAATAATTTTGGCAATCTAGAAAGAAAATATTTAACGGTTCGATTTGCAGACTTACTTGAAATTAATGAATTCGCCTCAAATTTGGTCGATCATCAACCGATTCTTATTGAGAAACCCTTTACTATATCCATATTTTGCTAGAATAACACTTCTTGGTGCGAATATTTCATTGGAAAACCATAAGCTGCTTATATGTTATATTTAATATGGTCAGTGATCGTAGCTGAAGGCGAAGATTTACTTTAGATTTAGATTTCAAACACATTGCTAGAATTCTTTGAAAGTTTCAGTGTTTAGTCAATAGCAAAAAAACATAGGAAGAAACAGTATATATAAAAGAAAGTTGTGTTAGTTACACCATTCATAACTCAAGAACGGCTGAACCAATTTGGCTGTAAATTGGTAGAAATAATTTGAATATCTGCGTACAATTTTAAACAGATTCTTCCTCAAAAATAATACAATTGCTAAGTATTTGGAATAGTAAAAAAGAACTGAAACCAAATACGCAGTGAAATAGATTTTAACTGGCTCAGTAATCAGTCGTTGAGTGTGTATTACATTACGTGCATTTCAAAAGACTGATGTCATATCCTTTCCAGCTGACTTTTTCGTCTTTCCAGGCCTGAGGACCGGTTCATCATGTGCAGTCCACTAGAATGACTGTCGATTGGACTCCAGTGGGAAATGATGGAGCTATATTTCTATCACTGACGAAAAATTTCGGCTTTATTCCGATTAGAGAGCACTTAAACATTTCTTTCTCAGAATCGTTGTTTTTGTTGGATTATGAACTTGCGAGGAACCTACTTTGCTCATTTCGCCTGTTTCCAGCTTAGCAAATATCTTTTCAACGTTGGATTTCTCTGAGCCCAAAATTCAACAGTATTTTTCCCAAAAAAGCAATGCTTATTAACACACGAAATGCTTTATGATCATTTTTTTTGTATACTAACAGAAATTGCTTCACAAAAATGCTATATCTCATTAACTAATAGTTGTAACCCAACTAATAGAATTAGAATAGTTATTAAATAAAGAAACGAATTCTTTCCAAAAATTTAATCGCCAAGAAGAGAAGAGGCTCGTTATTAAATTTCAATGTATGAACACTTTTGTTTAACCCGATTAATTCAATATAGGGTATATAAGAATTAGATATTGTGGAACCAATTAATTAGCCCATAAAGCTGATTCGAATATGCAGTGTTCACTAGTGCAAGTAATTTTTCGAGGCTAGTTCAAGTTTGCGATTTTTAGGTTAGGTTTCGGAGATATATGTATTATGTTCAAATTTTAAGGCGGTACAAGTTTTTGTTATTCTTCAAATTGGTGAACCTCGTTTGCTTTTCAAATTCGTATGGAAATATTTTTTGAATTCGAACTTATTTTCGAAACATTTTTTTTGAATTTTCGAATTCGAATTTATTTTCGAAATCTATAAATAATCAGCAAAATGTATCTTCACGTCTAGCGACAGTTTTCTAGTTTACGTTTCGAATGTTTTTACTTCTTATGAAAACATTTTTTTTTTAATTTTAATTTTCGAATTCGAAATAGTTTTTTGAATATTCGAATTTGTTTTCGAAGCCCATAAACATTTTGTACAAAGTATCTGCACTGGCAATCAAAAGTAGCAGAAAATGTTTAAGTTTTGAGTCTTCCACTCGAAAGAATTGTTGGTAGAGTTATTTGGAATAACATATTCGATGATGCATCAAGACGGTACGACTTTTTGATACCATTGAAATTGACAATCCTCGATTTTTTTGAAATTCATATGCATACATATTCGAAATAGTTAATGTTTCGAATTCGAATTTATTTTCGAAATCGATGGTACAGTGTATCTTCACTCGCAACTAAAAATGGCAGAGAACTTTTAAGTTTTTGGTCTTATACTAGTATTGAATTGTGGGTAAAGTTTTTTGGAAGTACATATTCGGTGATGCATCAAGCGGTACGACTTTTTGATACTCTTGTAGCTCTTGAAGCTCAATTTCTCTACAAATTCATATAAAAATATTTTTGGAATTCGAACTTCCATTCGAAATAGTTTTCAGTGTTTCGAATTCGAAATTATTTTCGAAATTCATAAATAATAAGCACAACGCACTTATATTCGAAATAATTTTTAGTGTTTCGAATTCGAAATTATTTTCGAAATTCATATATAATAAGTACAACGTGCTTTCTACTGGCATACAATGTTTTAGGTCTTATATTGAAATGTTGTTAGTACATACATATGTATGTATGTATATATTTTCTGTTGAAGAAGAATTTAAGAGTTACTGTCGTCATTTGCAAATATTTCTAAAGCAATTCCTTAACTGCCATAAAGACGCATGCTTTATGCAAAGCAGTGCATCTGCTGGCGGAAACATAAAGCAGCACGCCTCATGATTCCACCGGAAGGATATGCGCATGCATGCCAAGAAGTCCAAACACAAACGCTGGAGCGAGCACAAGCTAAGCTTTAGCACAATAAATATATACATAAATACATATGTACATGTATGTATGTATGGATGTTTGCATAAATATACAATTTATATAATACGCTTGTGCGTGCGATGCAAATATGAGCGCCTTCGCTTAAGTGTGCTAGTAAATGAGATATCTTCAGAAAATCCGCTAGATTTATGACATCAACTACTTAAAAGACGCATACATCATCCCACACATACACACATGCACACGTACGAACTTATTAGTGCGTCGCATAAGCACGCATATGTATTTGGGTGAATAACTGCTCGGCTGATTGTGTATTTCTGGGTGTAATTTACTTCCATACAAATGCAAGCAAATTTCCAAGCATTATGAACACAAAAGGCAATAACAAACAAAAGTTTAAGACAAATGCACTGCAGCACACAAAAACATATATGTATGTATGTGTGAGTGGTCCACATACATGTATGTGTCTGCAGTGCTTGTATTTATGAGCAGCTTAAGCCTTTTGCCAGTTTTCTCTGGATTTGGTTTGCTTACCTTAAATTTACCGAGTTTTTCTTAAATGCGCTCGCATTTTTTATTGTTGTTGCTAGTGAATGTTAATAAAGTTTGCTTATGGATGAGAAATACACACGTGCGGAAGTCTATACAAATTTGCATTTTTTCTGGATAAAAGAAACCTGCATTCCATTGTAAAAGGATAACTGCAGAAATACATTTGATATATTCGCATTTTCGTACCAAATTTTTTGGGAACCACTCCAGTGAAGGGCTCTGGTCCTACCATGTTAGTGGATGCTGCGGAGCGGGCGAGCACACCAGCCCGTTCGTTCCAGGCTAAACCTTTATAACCGAGCACCTAGATGAGGGGCACATGATTATGTTCCGCTAGGCTATTCAGCCGTTCTCTACACTCTTGCACCATTAGTGATTTGATCTCATAGGAGGAGACTACTTTAAGTGCCGCTTGACTATCGCTAAGTATGGTTATACGTTCGCTGCGATGGTTGCGTTGGAGGTTCATCTCGATGCACCGACTTGTAGTAAAGACTTCTGTCTGAAAACTGCTCAGTAAACAACCCACAGATATGGAGAGCTTGGTGCGTGGTCTTGCGACCCTGCACTGATTTCCTTCGACGCTTTCGAGCCGTCAGTGCATCAATTGATTGAAATAGAATCATTCCATTCAGCCTTGCTCTCCTACCGAAGTGTGCGAATATTTTGAGGTCTAGGCCACCGCCCCATACGTGATTTTCGGTCGCACGATCATGATGTATAACCACCAAACGATCCTTGAAGCCCCAGGATTTCTCAGCCAGTCAATTGATCAACATGCTGCTTCCACTGCAGAGTAGAATCCAGCGTGAGACCAAGATATTTGACCATGTTGCATATCTCTAACTATCTGCTTCCAAGTGTAAGGGCAGAGACCTACGTCTCATGAACTGGACAATGGTCGTCTTAGAGTTGTCAACCCCACCACGCCACCTTTTTGCCACGCGCAAAGCATCACTTTTCCTCCTTTCAGAGAACTCTCTATATCCGATGTTAGGAATCAATCAATCCTTGAAGTTGAGGGAGGAGAAACATCGCGTTCTCGATTTCTATTATTGTGGTCATCTGTAACAATGGCGGACTATTAATTTTTATAAAACAAAATGCATACAAATGCACAAAAAATAAATAGTGAAAGACCTCTGATGGACCACGCTGTATTACATAGGCATATTTTAATCACATTCGAGACTTAGCACTCAAATTTACAAGATATTTTATTATTAGCCGCTTGACGCAAAGCTTTTAATTACAAACATAATTCCTCCAGCACGCTCACCCGAAATGCATACTTTGAATTATTGCACAATATTAGCATGCTTGTTTTGTTGAGGACTGATTTCTTGGCAATTGGCTTCGTTAGGCACTCACTCGCTAGAGCTTTACTACTCCAACGCCCAAGCGTCCCACTGTAAGTGATTCAGGCTCCTGCCTAGGGCGCTAAGCAAATTCTGCTGCTATGACAAATATTTGTGCTTGCATAACGGTATGCACAAGAGTACACATGTACCGTTGTCGCCGTGTTTGTATGCACAAACAATAGTTATGGTTGTAATTAATTATCAGCTGTCATAATATGTAAGCCATTGCTTGATTACCGAATAGAAATTCCATGTGCACTCCATCATCATTGGCCTGATGTGAGCACAGGCAGCACACAAATGGGGTTTCTACACCTCGATGAAGCCGCACAAACACAGCAACAAGCGTCATTACTGAGTAATGGCACTATCCATGGAAGCCGTAGGACAATAGATGGCGCATAACGAAGCTCTCTAATATATAGGGATTAAATTGGTTCGGAATTATGACAGTCTTCTCAACTAAAGCAACAGTATTTTTGTAGCCTCCATTGCAGTTTGTGGGATGTATTTCAATGCTAAATTTAAAAATGCGCCAATATTTTGCTATTACAGGCAGATAATAGAACATTCTCCATAATGTATTTATAAGTAAAATTAGAAATCATGTGGATACTATTTTTTTCAAATATACTTTTTGAATATTTGCTCGCATATCTGGAATTTTTAGTGTAAATTTTAATTGCTTAAAGACAACGTATTCCATCCTTTTTGCTTTATCTAACTTTACAACTTACTTTCACAACAAAAAAATTGCAAAAGTCATAAATGGTGGCGTTCAGTGCTTAGCGAAGTACTGAACCTTGCAGTGCTCATTTCAAATCTTCCCCACTTCCTTTGACTTAACAAAATATAAAAAAGTATTAATGGTAACCTTCCGTGCTTAGCGAAGTGCTGAACCCTGCTATGCTCATTTCAGTAAAAATTATTACATATTCACTGATATTTTGGTATTTTAGTCGCTCTTCTTATTACAATGAAATCAACTCACTGAAACTGCTCATTTCCATTTTCAAAATCCATTTTATTGTCCTTGCAACTGTCACACTGATTTAGTACGCTTACCAATTTGACAACGCCAAATTGAAATTCGCAGCTTGAATTATTGTTTTAGTATGAAAAGGTCAATGAGACATTTTTAGATTATTTCATTTTCGACAATACAACAAAAACAAAACTCATACGCTCAAATGAAACTGAAAGCAGTATTTCAACTTTCCTCAAGCAGCTTTGCAAATATATTTTCTTCACAATTATTTTTGAATTTATTTGACAATTTTATTTTGATTTATTTATTCTGACCAGCTACTTGCAGATACATATGTATATCTATTCCAGTCTGTACGGCTAAATGCAATACTAAATATGTGAAAATAATTTGCTATCTCATGAGAGAAGCAATCAAGTTGCACAACTAATATACCAAATTCGCACAAACACAAAAGCAATGAGGCTTACTTACTATTTACTTTACTTTTACATCATGCAATTTTGTGGTAGAACTTTCAGAATATCTTGAAAATATTAAAAAAAAAGAATGTGCTGACAAGTAAATAAAAAGTACTAAGCATTCAAGTGAAATGACAAAAATAAATAACAATTTCTCAGAATCGAGTGAAGTAAATAAAAAAACAAACCGATAAAATTGATATTGGCAAAAAACAAAAGACAAAAAAACTCACAAGTATAACTTTGGTTAGGCGAAAACGTCCATTCTGACAAGAAACTTACTTAGGCAGCTTGAAACGCCGTTCCGTTGTGTTATCTGAATTAAGCAATATATTAGATCATAACACCCCTACGAATCGGCAAATTACTTTGAGCCAATCACGAATTTGTGGAGGCGGTCAATGTTAGTTTCGGGTATGTCTCTTGGTTCGCCAAACTTAATACTGCCGAGATCTCAGTCAGTCTCAGTTTGTGCAAACCCTGAATAATGGAGGAGAAAGCAAGTGAAAGCCTGCATGTCTCCACCTCCACAGAACTTTGAAACTTGCGTTCCTCAAGATGCTTAACCTTACCTTAGGAACGCATTTTGGAAAATGTCGAGTAATAAACTACATTATTGCGTCGAAATGAACTTTGCTAAGAGCAAGTAATTCAGAAAATCTACTGTGTTGTACTCTAAGCCAAATAGATCTTGCAGTCGTACAAGATCGGGTCCAGTATTAGAACGCAATATGTATGCCAATGGAGATTCTACTCTGTCCCATTCCGATGTAAGCGTGGTAAGAGTGTTCCCTCGGCTTTGCAGTGGACACCGACTCCGCTATGATCAGGCAAAAAAAAAATAAGTTTGGTGAGGAAGTAGCTTGATGCTATTTCTGGTGAAGACTCATTTACTAGCTTTAGGGGCATAGTTAGCGAGCTCAGCTCGCCCTGAAAGAAACTGAACTTCAGCCACTTTTGCTTGTAAAACACTACAGTGATCTGTAGGCCTACTGCTAAGATTGACGGAGAGCTCCTTACATAAATTTATCCTCAAACCATTCATTCTAGCTTCGATGAATCCCAGAAAAGTCTCACAGTAGCTCTTCTCCACCGACTTCTCCTAATCCCTTGTCGATAGGTGAGCACCAAAAAAGACGCTCCGCGTGACCTCTGCCACGCAGTGATGCAAGTTTTCAGAAATGCAGTTGAAAAATTTGTTATTGTTAGTATAGTTCGCAGTACACCAGAGATGCATAAGAGCCGATCTTTGGACACGTTCAAGCTTCATCACAGAATATTATTGGTTTGACTGCAGTTTCATAGAACCAAAGCATATAGTGGGATGATACACTTTTTCCATATAGTTCTCTACTCTCTTCTCAATGTTTCACCTGCTTAAAAGCTGGATATACATATTCACACAAATTACAGGTTGAAGACGTGAGCCGACAAATGAGGGGAGAGGCAAGACTGGGAACTTATACCTACGGGTAAATAAAACCATTTCCTTTTTACTTGGGTTGACGACAAAGCTGGATATTTCTCTTAAGCCACAGATAAACCGTTTTCGCCAAATTTCAACTCGACTTTAGCGCTTACGCCACTTTGAGAATGAAATCGATATATAAAAAATACATATTGACATTTGCTTCCAAACAAGAAATATGTACAAACTACTCTCGCATATCTAGCACTGCCTTCGCATGCCTTGTTTCCAGCTTTAACCAAATTAAAAAACTTTCCATTTTATCAATTAAGCTTGTCACTTGCCATGCTCCGCAACGATAGAGGAATAGCCGAAGCGAAAAATTCCAATCATTGCAATGTTCATCTCAACTACATCGGGAATATTTTTCAAAATTTGTGCAACAAAAACTATAGCCAAAAGTTAGACAAATAATTGAGCTGTGCACGCCTGTTTTCGAAAAAAAAACATATTTACATACATACTTGTATACCACAATACGCTCTTGACGAGTTTTGGAAATTTGCAATCAATTTTTGTAAAGCATATTTTTTGTTTTCTATTTACAATTCAATTACATATATTTTGATGTATGCATATGAGAGCATACCCTTTGGCGGTTGCAGAGACAAGTGCCGCTTGCGATGTTTGAAAAATTGCTTTGTAAAGGGAATGCATAGGAGCGCTGAAAAATTATAGAAAATTAAGCAAAAAATTTATTTTTCTTAAAAATAAATAAAATATTAAAAAAAAAAAATACTAAAACTGGAAAAAAAATTTCAGCTGCTAAAAAAAATTAAATTTGGGGAGACGGTGCTGTATTAGTTCTGTAGCATAACAATGGTTCGCTCGCTTCCGTTCTGCAAATTTCGATGTGAAAGATGATCCTCTACCTGGCCGACCTATCTTTAAAAAAGTTGATGAAATTATGGAAAATATTGACCAGTACCGTCACATAAGCAGCCATGACATCGCTAAGAAACTTAACATTCATCATCAAACGGTTTTGAACCATTTAAAAAAGGGCTGGCTACAAAAATAAGCTCGATCTTTCAGTACCCCATGAACTGTCTGTGAAAAATTTAATGGGCCGAATTAACATCTGCGATTCTTTGCTGAAACGAAATGAAAACGAACCATTTCTGAAACGAATTGTAATAGGAGATGAAACGTGGATCCAATAAGACAATAATGTGAGAAAAAGATCATGGTTCAAGCGTGATGAAGCTTAACAAATGATCGCAAAGCCAGGATTGACGCCTTGAAAGGTTATTCTAAGTGTGTGCCGAATGAGTGATTCTACATTTTACTGGCAACAACTGATGAGATTGTGGCAAGCAATCGAAAAAACGGCCAGAACTGATCAATAGGGCTTCGTCTTCCATCAGGACAACGCTAGACCACACATACCTTTGATGACACGCCAAAAACTGGGAGAACTTGGCTGAGAAGTTTTGATACATCCAACATATAGATCTGACTATCATTTGTTTCGATCAATGCAGAACTCCCTTAATGGAGTATAGTTGGCTTCAAGTGCAGCCTGTGAAAATTACTTCTCGCAGTTTTTCGCCGAGAAACACTGATGGAATAATGTCTCTAGCAAAAAAAGCATTTGATTAGAAATACGAAAAGACTTTTTCGATTACATATATATTTTCCATGTAAACATTTCTTTTCTAATAAACTCTCCCACCAATACCTGTTATAAAAAATATTATACTGTTGAGCTTTAGTTAGTATTACTAAACAACAGCTAAGCGCTTGCAAAGAATTTTCCAATAATAGTTAGCAAACACAAATACGCACACATTCAACACTTCATCCGCTTCATCAGTCAGCTAATTGACTGCTTTTGTGCGACTATTTTCAGAAGGTTTTGAATCGAAATCCTTCAAGGCACACACATACACACACGCCAAACCAAAAGTCATAAGTAAATAACTACATTTTTGCTATGAGAGCTTGCGATATTTGCCGTTGTGCTTATCGAAAGTGGGCCTCACATGCACACGCACATACAATCACGTTACTCTAGTATACAACCCTGCAGCCAGTTTATTGTTCTTGTTATTTTTTAACTGTTGTTATTTTTTCTCGCAAACTCATTCACCTCACAGGTTGGAGTGTGTGTTTACACTCGCATGGCAAAAGTAAACAAAACAAAAGCAAAACGGTATTTGAGTAAATACGAGCAGCATAAAAGCCGAGCCTCAAGCTGTCATTGGTTGCACTTGAAAGTCGTTCAATAACAATTGAAAGGATCTGAAGAGCTTTTCACACAAAAGTGTCGAAAAAACAAAAATAAAAGCAAAGCGCCTATAACTATTAGGGTGGTGAGAAATAATTTAAAAACTGTCATAATAAAAATTAAAAATAATAATAATTGCAAGAGCCTAATATTAATAAAGTATATTATTAATAATAAAATTTATCGGTAATATTCTAATGATAAAAGATGAATTGCCTTTAAATAATAAATGCAGAATGCAACCCTGGCATTGAAATATGAAAAAAGATACTAAAAAGTTACTAAAGTGTGATTTATGGCAAGTGAGGGGACTTTCAGATTTTTTAAGATTATATTCTCAAAGTTTTTGAAACAAAGTCGAATATCGCTGACTAACTGTATCGCACCCTAATGTAAGCGCTTTTTCCGCAACTACAATACAATCGTGAAAAGTTAAGCAGGGAATATATGCACATAAGCTGCGATTAAAGAAATCCGCAAAATTTAAAAATAAATTGATTGCTTATAGTATAACCTGAAAATATAAACATTTAATTCAGTTTGTATGGCGATTATATGCTATAGTGGTACGATCCGAACCATATGTTCCAAGACTTCAGCATAGCCTTTGGAAAATAATTTGTGAAAAATCTCATGAAGATTTCTTATCAAAAAGAAAAGTTTTTCATAGAAGTACTTGATTTTGGTCAATCGGTTTGTATGGTAGCTATATGCTAAAGTAGTTCGATCTGAACAATATATGAGGAGATTGTAGCCTCAACTTGGAAAACAATTTGTGAAAATTTTCAATAAGATATCTTCTCAAATAAAAAAGTTTGCTCTACAAAAACAAGATTTTGATCGATCAGTTTGTATGGCAGCTATATGCTATAGTGGTGCGATTTGAACAAAATAATCAAAAATTGTAGCGCTGCTTTGGATAATAATTCTTTTAAATTTGTATGAAGATATCTCTGCAAATGAAATAGTTTTTCATACAAGGACTTGACTTTGGTCGATCGGTTTGTATGAGAATTCAAACAAATGAGCAGCTTCATGAAGAAAACAAGCGTGTGCTAAATTTCGAATCGATATTCGAAAACCTAAATTACTAGTTCACATATGCCTACAAAGACAGACATATTCGAAAACTTAAAGTACTAGTTCGCATATACCTACAAAGACAGACCTTTAGACGCACATCTTTCTCTTTGCTCATATACTAAATAACCCTACTTCCTATACCCAAAGGGCCAGCTTTAGAGTATTACAAACTTGTGGCAATCTAAATATACGCTGTTAAGCGTATATTCACATAACAGTGTAATATCAATATGTTTAAATTTTGTAGCCAAGAGATGTCCAGAAATTTAATTGATTTTTTTATAAAGACTAAAATGCTTCGAGTAAAGAGTAAGGCCAACTTTCAGTTAATGTGACATTATTAATAACCGATTAAATATAACTTTGCGAAATTAATAATTTATTACCTGGAAATATGTGAATATGGCGGCGGCGCAATTAGCCGCATTTTATTTAAAAGGAAAATATTTGCCTGTTAATTTATTTTAATTGTCAGCAAATGAGAGAGTTTTTTTTAATGTATTTAATTTACTTATAAAGTGATATTGCAAGGAAATAGCAAGCAAAAATACACGTAGGCTGTTAGTTGGTGTCTGAAAAACAAAAATTTACATGTCAACAGAATTACGAATTCCAAGCGAAATACAACTCACTCGTCGAAATCAACTTTTTCGCGCACAAATAAAACGCTACGCAAAAAAATACGTTGCATGCGACAAAATAGTGTGAGTTGACAAGTGCGGATGCGTGAATTTGCATAACCAAAACGAAATAAAATCGAATTCGATTATGAAAAGTAGAATGCGAAATAATTTTGTTGACTCCGTACGTTGCAAATGCAACTAAAATAAATTCTGTTTTCAACTTTTAATACAATTTTAATTTCATTAGCGAGTGCAATGAATTATTTTTATGAATAGACGAAATACTTTTTCGGTTTTATAATCTTTTCAATTACTTAGTTGGTGAATAATAACACTGAGTCAATATGTATATAACTTGAAGAGTTTTCATGGCGTTGCTTTTAAGAAATTAAGATATTCCAAAAATACCAGCGAAAAATAATTTAATAATAACCATTTCCCTCAAAAGTGATTAATCGCATGAGATACTTTGCTAAACAACTTTTTGTTTTATATTTTATTTATTTTTTTTTTCTAAATACTATTTGGCAATATATCTTACATTAAAGAACTTTTTTCAAGTTTATATAAAAATATAGTAAATATAGAAATTTGTCGCACGCAATTTTTTATTAAAAAGGTCAAATAATTATTATGTTTTATTAGGAACCTTTTTTTGTAGTATAATACTGAACTATTGTTGAAAAAAAATTTCAATACAATAAATAATTAATTAATATGAAATTATCTCATGCAATATTTTTGAAAAGTAAATGATATAATAAAAAAAAAACTTTTCTTTCTTAAAATTGCTATTTTTAATGTTATATATTGTTGTTAAATCAGTATACAATGTATGTTTAATATAATGTAATAATAAATTACAAATTTCAACTTTATAACTTTTAAATAACATTTTTAAACAAATTTTCATTAATTAAAAAAATTTTTTAATTATAGGTATATTTCTTTAATTAAAAAAACTTGTTTGGTTTCCTTGCCATTTTTAATGCAATTTACATGTAAAATTTTTGTTTATTAAAAACTTGCATGCACTAAAAGAAGGTTGCATGCGATTTTATTCAATAACTTTTTTAAATAAATTTTAAATAAAATTATAATATCGTTGGAAATAATAAAAATACAAAAATTTTATAAAAACTTGCATGTAATAAAAAAGGTTGCATGCGATTTTATATATATTAATGTTTAATAACTTTTTTAAATTAATTCTAAATAAAATTAAAACTTCGTTAGATAATACAAAATAAAAAAAATGTTTCATGTGATATTTTTTTAAAAGCAGATGAAATATTTAAAAATATGTTTTTGGCTAAATTGCTATTTTTAATGCACTACAACAAATATGTAATTTTTCTATTTAATAAAAACATACATGTAATAATAAAAACTATTACATGCGATTTTTACTAAATATATATTATTCTTTATTGACACAAACACCGCTTACGTGGTTATAGTCGAGTTTACAACGGCGTTTAACAACTTTATTCAACGAAGAATTTATCGCATGCGATTTTTTGTTATTCAAATCTGTTGACATTTCTTTTAAAGAAATACCCTCTTTTATATATACCTTTTTAGAGAAATACCTTAAACTATTGTTGAATAACAACTTTAATAAAATGTATCATGCGATTTTATTTCTAAATCAGCTGATATTTTTCATAACATAAACTTTTTTATATTGCGCCATATTTTATTTATTTATAATGTGCAGATTATTGCTAAAATTAATTTATATAAACATAAAAATTTTATGTCATGCGATTTTTGTAATAAAAACTTTAGTTCAACATACTCCTACAAGAAGTTTTTTTTTGGTCAGGTAGTAACCCTCCTCAAGTAATCACTCATAAATTTGTATAGCATCGTCCATAACCTACTCCTGGCTCCTTCAACTTTGCGCTTAGCCATGAAAAAGCTCACATACAATATTTCCTTTGTATATGTATAACAAATAAATCGTACATTCATATGTACACACACATGCACGCAGCATTACTAATGTTAAATCCACACTCACTCAACAAAAGCAACAACCGTATGGAATTATAAATATTCAAAAAAAAGCCAAATGTCAACGCATTGCGGTACTCGGTGGCATTAACAAACCAACAATGACATTTCATATTTGACAGCTGAATATTTCATTAAATTGAGGCGTAAAATGAATATATCACGAATGCTATTATGCTTGGTCTACACATAACAGATATTTTTTACAGGAATGCCATTGTTTTGCAGTCCCCAGCGGAACTGTTGTTAAATTAACGGGAGATCGTAGGAATGCGAAACCTTCATAATATTATTTTATTACACATTATCATTAATTTAGCTGGTTGTTTAGGGCGTATGAGCAACATTTTGCCAATATATTGCGACTTTTTTTCCAAATCAATTGCAGCGGGTTTTCATTTCGGCCATTTTTACTATGTCATGATCTGTAATCTTTCATTGTATTCAGTAATGTTTACAATTTTGTCATTGAAAGATATACGCTAGAACAACGTTTACAAACTATTCAATTATATTGTGAAAATAATCATTCTCTAATTTCAACTTTTCATGCGCTTTTGCCATTTTGTGGTTGTAATAATAGTGCACCTGCGCTTGCTATTCGTCGAATTTCTAAAAATTCCGAGCGCACAATTTTTTCGCATAATGTTCAAGTGCCAATAAGACAAAGCACAGCTCGAAATAATGAAAATACCGTTCAGGCAAGTGTTGCTGAAGACCACAATCTGTCGCTTTCAAGAAGTTCTCAAGACTTGGGACTATTTCGAACCACAACCTGGCGGATTTTGAGAGAAAATTTCGGCTTTCTTTCGTATAAAATTGTTCTCACTCAAGAACTGATGCCATTGGACCACCGTAAATGTGTTAAATTTACAGACTTTGCCTTGGAACTGGAAAACTGGAAAAAGAAACTCATCTACTCCGATGAGGCTCACTTTCATCTGAGTGGTGCGCTAAATAAACAAAACTGTCAATTCTGCTGTGAAAAAAATCTATAAATTATCCATGACTAATGGTTAAATTCACCCAAATTGACAGTTTTGTGTGGTTTTTGATCTGGTGAAGTCATCGGTTCGCACTTCTTTCGAAATGAAGCTGTTGACACCGTTACTGTCAATGGAGAGCGCTATAGATCGATGATAACCAATTTTTTTGGCCGCGGTTGAAATAAATTGATCTTGATAATATCTGGTTCCAACACGACGGGATAAAAATTTGGAGATTCAGTGGCCTTTAAGCTGTTGTGATTTAACACCATTAGACTACTTATTGTGGGATTATTTGAAGTTATTGGCAATAAACCAGAATGAAATTGTATTGGATAAGTTAGAAAAGCAGTGGACTGCATAGTTTCAATATATGGGTTGCCTCCAAATGTATGGGTTACTTTGATTAAAAAAGCAAATGCTTCCAGTATTTTCGGGCCGTTGATTATGGCTGATCTAAATTCAAGGGATGCTAAAAAGGAATAAAGTCAATTCAGTACTTTAAAAAAATATTGCGAATATGCACCACAGGCTCTAAGGCTTCAAAAGGTTTTGATACTTACTGTTTGCAAGTATTTTTTCGAGCTTTAATATCGAATGTTATGAACTTAGGGAACACTTCATGTTGAATAGCAAAAATAAACGTGTTGCAAAAGGTCAACAGTCTCTAGATTGCAAATTAAGTGTTTTATTGTTCTCATACAAGGTCTGTCGCAAAAGAAACAGAACTTTTTAAATATAACTGTTTCTGGTGGCGCCACCTATTGGTGGGTATATGAAATAAAAAGCTTGATCTCTTGTTGACATTTCGTAAAAATTTTAAGACAATTGGATAACTACAATCGATGTCATCATGTCATCGATCAAAAAGAGACAGCAGATTTTGGTCATCGGTCGTAAAATGCAAAGAGCAAATACTAAATTTTGTTTTAAATTTGAAAACGTTTACTGAAACATTTCAAAGAAAGAAAAAAGTTTATGGTGATCAGTGCCTATCCCGTAGTAATGTGCATGAGTGGTTTAAGCGATTCCAAGAAGGTCGTGAGGACCTCTGTGACGGTCAGAAGTCGGTCGTCTTCAGAAGTCAAAAATAAAGACAATGCTTATTTGTTTTTACGATTCCGAGGGTATTGTACACTGAGAGTTCGTCCCATCTGTCCAAACGATTAATGCTGCGTTTTACCTTGGTGTTATGAAGCGTCTTTTGTCACGCATTCGTCGTGCCCGACCACAATACCGTGAGGCAAGGTCCTGGCGCCTGTTGCACGATAATGCGCCGTGTCATCGGTCGACGCTTGTCACTGATATTTTGACAAAAAACTCCATACTAACCATTAATCACTCACCCTATTCACCTGATCTGGCACTCTGTGATTTTTACCTATTTGGAAAACCTCATTTGCCCATGAAAGGACATTGGTTTCAGGACATTTCAGCCACCCAAAAGGCGACGACCGATATTCTCCAGAGCATTCCGAAAAATTACCTTAAACACTCATTTGAAATGCTAATTGACCGGGCTAAACGCTGTATCGAAGCACAGGGAAACTACTTTGAATAAAAAAATATAACTTTTGAAAAATATTAATTTTTTGTTGTTTTTTTAACAGTCCTGTTTCTTTTGCGACAGACCTTGTATGACAGACAATGAAGTTAGCGAAATAACGCCTTACAGGAATAGTGCTTTCAAAGTGTGGCATGTTATCTCTAAAACTTGTCAAGCTTCTGATTACGACTGACTTTTTAAAGAAAATATTAGTCAGTTAACAAAATTTCTTAACACAATTAAATGCATTGCCTCTTAGAAATTTGGCTTAGTATTAGAAATGTTTAAAAACGCTTCAGTACTTCTCAGAGCCCAACCATTTACCGACAGCCATAAGACTTGTATTTGGTAGTGATTAGAGACTTTTGCTGACACTTTATTAATAACTTAATTGCCTATAATAAAAAACAAGTTTCTCTGAGACTCCTACCTACCGCCTCTCTCCCTGAGGTACTTTCAAAAATACAAACCTTTAAAAATATATATTTTTATTTATTGAACATATGGACGCGTTGAGCTATGAAAATTATGAATTTGTATAACAAAACTCGTTTTACCTCAAAAAATGTGAACTTATTTTTGTTGAATCTCAAAATAATGGACATGTGGAACACATGACATCAAAAATTATGAACAATGTTAAATTTGAAATATTATGAACAAATGAAACACAACTCGTTGAATCTCAAAAATTATGAACATGTGAAACACATAACGTTGAACGACCAAACTAAAATATTTTTTATGGACTTGTGATATCCGATGAGTTCAAAACATGTGAAACATCTAAAAATATAAATTCGTAATTCACAAAAATAAAATATGCGAAATGGCAGAGTGAGTTTATTCACACTGCCATACGGTGCCTGTTGCTTTCGCTCTATTATGGAAACGAAAAACTCAATCCACCCCTACATCCATATTTTGTCAGTTAGACATTGTCTGCATTATGCATTATTATTGTTATTATTATGATTAGAATTGCATATTTTAGCATAAGAACAAAACAAAATTGTTGAAATTAGTTCGGCCCATCATTTCAGGTGAACATCCGGAGGCGATGCAAACCGGCTCATCCGGCTGTCAGTTCAGTTGGCTAACAATTTTCCTGCTCGTCGCCGTCGTGCTCGGCTATCAGCAGCAAAGTTTCGTACTCAATGCAGCGAGCGTTGTCGGCACAACAACAACAACAACAACAATAGCAGCAAAATCAAATGTAAGCGAGAGTGTGGTTGTTGCAGCCCACAAAAGCGCAACAACAATAACAAGAGCAAAAAGCACAGTTAACCGTCAATTGCCGCATATAACGCAAACAATGGATGATGTAACTGTAGCAACAACAAAAACAGCACTACATACAACAACTGCAGTGCACAAAGCTGAAATGATAGTAAAAACAACAAAAAAAGCAGATTTACTGACGGCAGACATATATGTTGCACTTGCAACGACACAGAATGCAATAACGGATCAACAAAACAGCAACGACATAACAAAGAAAGAAGCTGCAACGACTGTTGCATGCCCAACAACAACAACAACAATGCGAAACTTGCCTGCAACCATGTCAACAAGTTCAAGTGTGTCCGGAAAGGACTCGCCTGCTTCCATTACTTTGCCAAAAGCAACAACAACACAAATGACAACAACAACAACAAAAAGTTGCTGCAATACAACGAATATGCCCACCAGCCCAAACGCCAAGAGTCACAACGAAACGACCGCCGGCAATGCAACTACCCAGTTGCAGCGCACACAGGCAAATAGTAGAGGCAGCGCCACGCCCACCACCTGCGGCGTCAGTGTGAGAAGCACTAAGCCCAAAATCGACTGCAATAATATGATAAACAAAACTGTGACCAAAAGCGGCAATGCAAATTTCGCTCACTTTTGCAACAGTAGCAGCAAAAACAACAACAACAATAGAGGGGGCAACAACAACAGTAGGCACACTGCAACAGCGACTACGGACAGCACATGCTCAAAAAGTCATGTGCCAAACGTCAGCGGCAGCAATACCAACAACAAAAACAGCGTAAATTGCAACAACAACAGCAACGTAAATTGCAACAACAACAACAATAACGTAAGTTGCAACAACACGGACAGCAGCCGTCATACGATGTGCCACCACAACGGCTACGATGTCAGATGATGCGTTTGTGTTGCTGGACAGCGGCCCGTGCATTGATAACGGTAGTACTCGGAATCTTAAATGGAAAATTTTCATTTCAATTGCAAAATAGTGCGGTCACAAAGCAATAGCTGCGTAAATTGCTTGGCATTTATGAGGCTACAACAACAACAAACACCTCGCCGTCGGCTCATGCCGTAAGAGCGTATGCATACTTAATAGTGGGACTATGTGTATGTGTTTGAGTGTGTGTCGTAGTAGCCTGCAATTGTTTTATCTGCCAATACTTAAGAGCGCGCTGAGCACCGTTGTCATTCACATTGAAACTTTCCATTTTCGACGACGAATTTTTAACAAGAAATTTTATTTCGATTTCGAAGCATGGCAATTGCGAGAACTAAAAATATTAATATAGAAAAAAAATAATATTCAAAATTTTCATACCAACTCGACGCGGCTGCTGGCATGCACGTGCGCGCACACACATGCAAGTGCACATGTGAACTGTTAGTCAATAAAATGCTCGAGCTGTAAGTGAAAAATTAGTACATATAATTACAAATAAATTAGACTTAAAAGGAAATGATAAATTAATATGAAGCAAATATTTAAGAAAATATTATATGATAGTATAACTGATAATATAAGCGTTGAAAGTGCGTAAAATGGCGACTTTTTTCCAAAAAATATTTTAATTTATTTAATGACATTTAATTAGCTTGTTATATTTTCCTTTTCAACACTACTTTTTTGCTTTATCTGGTACGTGATTTAAAAAAAAAATATATATACATATTTATTTTCATACTTCGATCAGCTGTAGCTTTAAAAATAATATATTGAAAATTCGAACCGATGTATTGAACAGTTTTTGAGTTACAGCATTCTAAAGTGTGGCCACTCAGTTCAATTAGTTCCATCAGTTTATCTTCAGCCTCAATTCATTTGGGGGTATTTCATCATAAGTGCGCTCCAACCGCTCATAGAAGGTATATTTGCTCACATCGTTCTTCTTTTCCGTCGAGGCGCAAATTAGCGATGAAGAACTTCGCTTTAAAGCGAATTGTGGATATGTAATTATCAGTACTCAGCGACGGAGTCTCTCTACAACCACGAATTCCAAATCGAATTCCCGCTCTTTCTTATGGCCACTGTAATAAATGCCACAAGGACCTACTTGTCTCAGTCCTTTTCCGTCCATCGAGGACATCAACCAGCTGAATAGCGGCACCTTCCCAATTAAAGAACCGGTCATTCCGTCTTTCTTTCCCTCTATCAGTCCGTCCACCTCTCGTATATATGCGAACTAGTCCTTCATTTTTTAGATACCGATCCGAAATATTGCACACAACCATTTCTTCCCCAGAAGCTGCTTCTTCGTCGCTACCACCGGTTTCGGACCACTATGGAATACAGCTGACCTACAAGCTGATCCGTCAAAGTCAAGATAGAAATGTCCTTAAACTAACTATAATATATTCTCCTTTAAGTAACTTTATTTTGACTTGAAGATTGTTTGTGTGAAGCAACGAGAAAGATTGTTTATACGGAAGATAGAAAGATAGAAAGTGTTAGAAGCAATAAGGTAAGAATAAAGTTCACTATAACTGCAGCCCTCTTATGAGCGATATTTAGCAGGATTTTTAAAGAGTAACTCCGAAAATAACATAAATATTTCCAAAAGTTGACATCTCTTTATAACATCCACAAAAACATAAAACTTGAGTTCTGATACATCAGCTTTGAGGAATATTTCGCAAATATTTGTTCAAGCTTGATATAAAGGTGTGGCAACTAAATGTAGAAACTTTCAAATTTCAGCAAACAAAATTAGTCTCCCACTTATTCAATCAAAAATTCAAACCTGCCACATAATTGCGTAGAAGTTGGCATAAAATTGAATAGCCGCAAGCAGCCGCAGGTGAAAACTTAAACAGTGTTTGCTAATAATCACTTAGAAATGTGTAAAAGCCTGCTGATTAATTGATTATTTGTAAATAGGGCAACCTTTACAGACAAATACAGATGTAAATTTTCAATTTTCAAATTTTCAACAGCCCAATAGCCTACAAGACGTGCGCTCGAAGAAATGTTCTGCTGTGTTGCAACAACAACTTACATTTAAAATTAATGAATTTTCATCAAATCAACTTAATTGTATAGACGTGTATACATAACTGTAATAATATTTACGAAAACCAAACCATATTATTGCGTTGATTTATTAAATTCCAAGTCAAATCTGCCAATAATAATTATGTAAGCATGAAGCAGTAAAATATTTAAATATGCCAAATCCTGAAATCTCCTTAATAGTCAATGCAGTTATGTTGCACATTATGTGGCATTAGATTGTGCATTACAATCAATATACCACATGAGAATTTTGGGTAATTCGAAAAACGAAATATTGAATAATTAAACCGACTGTGTTGGTCGGGCGAACGTAACCTCAATTTGTGTATTTGAGATTCTCCATAAAAGCATGTGATTTTACACAAGTATATATCGTCACCTAAAATGCAAAACAACGTATCTTCAAAAAAACGAAATTGAGTTTTTCATTGCTTTCAAATCACTACATCATATTACATTTTCAGTTTCAGATATAACCAATAATAACCACTATATAAACATTTTTTATAGCCAATACATAACTATTTTATACCCATTTTATAACCAAAACTCAAATTTTGTTTCGATATGAGTGCTTTCTATTATATCGTTTTCCTTCGCCTATAAACTTATGAAAAGTGGTGTTACGTTATTTTCCAGTTTAGGGACGATATATAGGTATGTATGTGTGCATGTCCATCGACTTCACATTATTTGATTTGATGCCTTCACTGGCCCTTTATTGCATCAAATAAATGTGTCTAGCACACACCTCCCCATGGAATCATTTAACAATGCCTGCTGCAGCCCAGTCATTAGGTCAGAATTTATCAATGAGCAAAATTTCTCAAATATGCATACTTATAAGCATTTGTAGCTAAATGTAATTAGTTGAACTCAAAATAAGACGTACAGAGGAAAACAGATTTGAAGTGAATTATTAAATACCAAAGTCAAAGATATAAAGGGAAATAATTTTAAAGTTTTAATAGATTGATTAACTTAGATTTTAATGATTGAGCTTAAATTTCAAATTTAAGTCCAGCTTTTTTCATAAAAACAAAAAATATTCAAACCAGAAAACAAATTATTGTCGGTTTTAAGCTTCAAGTCAAATTAAGGATATATAAAACTAAAAGAAGTCAAAACGTTGATTTCGGCTACACTGAAGCTACAAAATCATTCACAGATGGCTTTTATAAAGTCTTAGAGGGTACAAAAAGATCTCTATACTGATTTTAATCGATGAGTTTGTATGACAACTTTATGTTATATGGGGTCCGATCAGTTACAGACGGTTGAATAGACTCAACTTGACACACTTGTTTAATATACTACCTATATAATATATTTAACTTGTTCAATCTAAAAAATTATGAACATGTGGAACACAACTTGTTTTAACAAAAAAAGTATGAACATCTGAAACACTTTTCGTTGATCTTCAGAAATTATGAACTTGTGGAACACAACTCGTTTTACCTCGACATGAACTTATGAAACACTTTTTGTTGAACCGCAAAATCTATGAACATGGGAAACAGCTAACGATGAAGGACCAAACTAAAACGTTTTTTATGGACTTGTGATGCACGATGAGTTCAAAACAGGCGAAAAATCTAAGAACTTAAATTCGTAATGCACAAAAATTATTTATGCGAAATGACACAGTGAGTTTATTCACACTGCCATACGGTGCCTGTTGCATTCGTTCTCTAACGCAAACTAAAAACTCAATCCAACCATACATCTATATTTTGTCACTTTAGAAATGCTTCTCCGCTTTTCAGAAAAAATAGATTTTTCCAAATTTTAGAAAAACTTTTCAACTAAACGGTTATTAGGGCATCACTGGAAAATCTTAAAAGCTTGCCATCTATCGCGGCTTCAAAATATTTAAATTGTATTGATTTGTCATTATTTAAAATATTATTTATAAATTTAAAAAATACAATTGATACAATATTTAATTATTAATTTCCACAAAGCCCACAAATTTATGAAATAAAGCATTGTATAAAATGCTCAACTCTCAATTCTCATATGCCAAACAGAAATAAAAAGTGGCAAATAATGTGGTCAAGAAATGGCAATTTCACATTTGCATTGTTATTTAAACAAAATGGTTATTCAATAAAAATATTTACCCAATTTATTATATATAGCAACAATAATATAACAACCGAGTATAAAGCGAATTATACGAAGACAAACAATAACACGCTCGTATTTATGCAATGCATTCGTACATTAGCATAAACCCAGTAGGAAAATCGAGTGAGTCAGAATGGAATTCATTTTATTAAAGAGGGAGCCTGCTTTAGAAGCTTCAAAAAATCGATTTTTTTTGCTTAAATCTCTTTAAAAATTATCTAAGAATATATCCCCAAAGCTATAAATGGGAATTCGAAATATTGTCGGAGCTATGTAGATGGGAAATAGCGGCCGAGCGTCTAGCAGGTATATGAGCGCTGGGCTTTGACGCGCGATTTCGGTGTTCTTCATTTTTACGATTTTTCTTAATTGGCGGGCATGATAGAAAAAGACTAAACGTCGTATGGAATAGAGGCAAAGTTTATTAAGTTTAGCATTAATTTATCTTCTATTTAAATAAAAAAAAAACACTAAAAAAAGTCAAGTTTGAACATATTTTTAAACAATATGTTGGGTTTTACTCTATTTTTGGAATTTCCTTAGTTTAACTGGAATAAAAGTTATCAAAAATATGATTCTCTTTGAATATTTTGTTTCAGATAGAAATTGCGTCCTGCATTCTTCCCGTCGTCCGGCAAATGCACATGCGAGATGCATCGGACAATTGCTCCCCAAAGAGAGAATATAAAAGATTTCCCGTAACCCAAGAAACTTCGCTTTAGTCAATTATTTCTTTCTCCTTCCAAAAAAAATCGATTTTTGAAGCATCTAAAGTAGGCTCCTCCCTTAAAGGTCTCTTGGAAATGTTAAAATGATGACATTAAGCTTAGTTTCTTGCTTAAAAACCATCTATGACGAGAAAAGCCATCTGAGTGGCGTTAAGACTTCTATAGGGATTTTAAGAATACAGAAGCCTTACCTAAAGTATTTTGCAACCCATCTTTGTAAATAGCAAGCACACCCCTGAAGCTTATTATTCTCTGGAGAACATAAGAAGTCGATGAAGCCACAAAAAGACAATGAACTCAAAACGTTATCGCAGAAACAGCCTATTAGTAAACTTATCCGAAATTGTTGAAATATATTATTAAAATCACTACAGAGACTTCAGAGAAAAATTCACCAATTTCATGCATAATACAGTAAAAAAATTTCTCTGGATTAAATTATTGCTATTTTCAAAAGTGCAAACGAAATTATTATGAATAATCTTTTTATATATTATTCTGTCAAAACAAGGTAATTGAAAAAGGTACCTCCTCTTGGTTCACCTGTTATTATAGCTTACACTTCTTCTATACTTTAACTCTAACTTAGTAGTTCAGTCAATTTAATTGATTCGTCTACCGTTTAAGACTAAGTTAATCTCAGCTGCTTCTCTATATTTGGTTTTTTCAAAATCGCCGAAAACCCCATTATTAGGCATGAATTTCATACATTGGACTTAGTACTTTTTTAATACATATATCATAAGTGAACTTGTTGGTCGATTTTACTTGACTCAGATAAAGTTCAAAGTTTTGAATACACAATTTGAGGTTATGATTTAATCTACCGAAAAAGAGGTGACTTGAACTCCATTAAAGGATTCAATGGAAAAGAACTGGATTTATAATTCGACCATGAACAATACACAAAACGAGAATAGTAGATTATAGGCATGCATTTCAGAAGCTGCTCCCAGAAGCTGCTCATTTGTCGCAACCGATACCGGACTACTATAACATATAGTATAGCTGACAAGCAAACTGAGTGATCAAAGTCAACTCCTTGTGAAGAGTATTTTAGCTTCGGTGCTACCAAAGTTGCTTTCAACTCAGATAATACAAAATCAAAGTTATGCTATAATTTTACGAAAAGAACGCGTTTAAACGCGGTGGAAACTGAAATACATATATTGAACATATGAAACACAACTCATTGAATCTGTAAAATTATGAACATGTGGAACACAGCTCGTTTTACCTGAAAAAAAAATTAACTTCTGAAACGTTGAGTCTCAAAATTGTGGACATGTGGAACACATAACGTTGAAAATCAAAAACTTGGAAATCATAATGTTGAACTTCGAATATTATGAACTTATGGAACACATTTCGTTGAACTTCAAAAATAAAACATATTTTATAGCTGCCATACAAACTGAACGATCGAAGTCAACTCCTTGTGAAGAGTATTTTAGCTTTGGTGCTACCAGATAATACAAAATCAAAGGAAATTTTTCTATATCAGCTGATAGAATTAAATTTATGACTACATAATTTGTGGTTAAGGTTAACTTTTTCAAAATAAAAGTAACAAGAACTCCAATAGAGACCGCATATAAATGGAAAACAGCTGAGTTCATAATATTTTGGTTTTGAAAAGATCTGCAACTTTATAAAAAATATTGCACTCGCTCTAATCTCAACTCTATGAAGAGATTTTTCTGCGCAGAGAACCTCTCTCAGCTCTCTCCGACACGTGCACGCCCTTTTCCTGCCAACCATTTTATATTTTAAAACATATTTGCGTTTGCACAACAACAAAAAATGGCAAAACAATAATTTATAACTTACAATAAAATTGAAAAATAATAAATGTGTTTTAAGCCACATTTGAATAATGATAAATGCGGTTGATGCATGGGCACAAAAACAGGCGAAAGCCTGCTGTAAACGATTTTTTATTATTTAATTGCTTACATTTTTCTTCACACACGTGTATTACATATGTACATACCTACATATACATAAATATTAATATGTTATGCGCTATGAACAAATAATCTACAGGAAAGAAAAAAAGCATGAAAATGCAATAAATTTTTTCAATATTGCTTTTGAGCTGGAAAATTGAAAAATGAGTTGAAATTTTGCAAAACATTTAAGCACATTTGCATACGCACACTTCAATCAGCGGCGCTTTTAAATTTATTAAACGCCACCGCAAATGCAACAAATTACAGTACGCGGAGCAGTTGAGCGGTTGCCAACAAAGGGACATAAATGCGTGACATGACCGCAACACAAAACAATAAAAATGCATTACAATCCACACACACATAACACACACTTACACGTGTACTTGCGCTGGTGTGCGTGTGTGTTTGCACTAACAAAAGCGTTAACAATAGCAAAACGAAATTGCAATAAAATAAAGACTTTCAGTTTGGCGATTGAGCGGCGCTGCGTCACGGCAAACGGTTGGGCGATTCGACATGGTTGTGCGCTTGTGTGTGTGGTGACGTGTGTGCATATGACACGCCCACCACATGTTAAACGCAAAATTAAATGTGCTGAACGGCGACAATGATTTTACACTGATTAAATCTGCTTTTTTCCGACATTAATATAAGCAAGCTTAATTTTGATTAAATTTGCAAAATAAATCAGAATGCTGTACAGTGGTTAGGCAACAATAAATATCTACGAAAATGTTGTTTTTGTTTTTTTTTTTTACTCGTTTGATGCTTGGTGTTTCTAACTCGATATATTTTGACGGATGGATAGTTAAAAGCAGACAAGTTATGAAAGAAAATTTAAGGGCTGATAATAAATACTTAAAGAGATAATGAATTTTATATTCCTAGATGATATTTTTCCAGTCCTCGAAACACTTTTCGTAAGCACTTTTTTTGGTGGTTGATCGCTGATATTGCGTTTTTGGCTTTAAATTCGGTCAGAATCATGGCTCGAAGCGATGGTGCATTATCATCGTGTAAAATCCATGAATTATTGTTCCACAATTCCGGCCATTTTCAACGGATGTTCTCAAGTGTAAGCTTCAATACGACCAAATAAAACTCCTTATTGACCGTCTGTGCCTCCAGAACAAATTCATTATGCACCAAACCACGAATACCGAAAACAATGAGCATCATCTCGATTTTCGAGCGGCTCTGACGTAATCTTTTTGGTTTCGGCTCATTTTTTCCCATCCATTCCGATGATTGTTGACTTGTTTGCATGACAAACTTAAAAACCCATGTCTCAGCGGCAGTTATATTGCTCTCCATGAATGTGAGAACGGAATTCGCACGACCAATAATATCCAAAAAGATCTCTTTACGGTACTCTTTTAGAAAAATATACAGCTTTATCGGGACTAGTTGGCCAAGAACGCGTTTCATACTAAAAATATCTACCAAAATCATTCGAACGGACTCGCGAGAGAGATATCGAGCTCTCTTGTCATCTCTCTAACGCTTGCTTGACGATTTTCAAGCACCATATCCTTCACTCTTTTAGTATTTTCATAAGTTTAAGAGGTTAAAGAAGATTGAAGGATTTGCTCCACTTTTGCCATTTTGTCACACTGTATATTTGTAAGTTGACAAATTGACGGTACTTACTTAATTATTTATCAGAGTTGTATTTAACATTTTTTTCTACATTGAATTTTATTTTTTATTTTAATTGCACTTCAATTGAAAATACTTCTAATAAAATCCGGAAAAATTTGAGCACTTTTTACGCAGTCTAATCCCATTGTGCGCCATTAAACAGATGGAGTGAAAGCAAAAGTCAGTTAGCTATGACCAAGTTAGGTCACATGTAAATAATTAGATTAAAGCGCAACTTGACAGCAATGATAAAGAAACAAATTATACAAATTCATTGTATAAAAATATGAAATAAAACGCGAAGGACACAAAAGTAAACAAAAATTGATATAGTTGTATTGTAAAAAAAGTATTTAAAAAAATATTAAAATAAATAAACAGACATTTGTATCTCCATAGCTAAGCGTAGTTAAAGTCAAAATATAACAAAAAGTTAAAATTACAGCAAAAACGAATTACAGTTAAGTCAACAAAAGCAAACAAAAAGAAACTATAAAATAATAGCAATTAATTCCAGAAAAACTTATTGCATATAAATAATGCAGGCATGCATTTGTATATATGTGTGTGTTAAGAGTAAAAAATTACTAAGCAAGCAATTAAAATAAAATAATAGAGGTTACAAGTAAAGACGAGCAAGTTCGGCTGCAACCGAGCATTTTATACTCTTGCAACTTGCAAGAACCAATGCTCAATCATTATGTAGTACATCGTCACTTAAAATGCAAAACCGTGTATCATAATCAGATATAATAACCAATTTATAACCAATTTGTTACCATTTTATTACCAATTTATAACCAAAACTCAAATTTTGTGTCAGTGTGAGTGCTTTCTATTATATCGTTTTTCCTTCACCTGTAAACTTATGAAAAGTAATATTACGTTATTTTGCATTTCAGTTGACGATATGGGACCGATCGAACCGATTTTATCTGTTAACTATTATCATGACACATACTAAAAAATGTTCTCTAGGTTTTATCAAGATATCTCATATACAATTACCAATCATATGGTGTAAAGTCAGCTGAATGTTCGAAAATCTTGATATTAGTTATATGGGGGCTAGATCAAGTTTTCGCCCAATTTTAGGTATTTTAGACACGAAGATACGCTGTTACGAGTAAAACAAGCTCTATAATTTTCGTTAACATAACTCAAGTATTGGCCAATATATGCAGTAGAAACTCACTCGGAATTCGAAAATATTTATATTAAGTATAAGGAGATCAGAGAAGTATTGACCCGATTCAACCCATTTTTGATACATAGAGATAGCATTGCCAGGACTGCGGTCCACATATTTAGTACTTAGGGGCTTGAACAGTTGGGTTTATTACTACGATCCTCTGTGTCATATTAGAGTTTTATATAGGTTTTCGGTTAATGGCTTTTTATCGGCGTGTTAGTGGTCCGATTACGCCCATCTACGAATTCACAATATAATAAACATATATTTTTTTCCAAGGAACGCATATACTAAATTTCATCAGGATATCTAAATTTTTACTCAAGTTACGGCTTGAACGGACAGACGAACATACGGACAGCTAGACAGCAACCTGGATTTCAACTTTCTTTTTAGACGGTCAGACAGACAGTCATCCGGATTTCAACTCGTCTCGTCGTCTTGATCATATATAAATTGGGTAGTCGAAAGAGTATTATTCGTATTTCTAATCTCGTCTCATTTTTTTTATATTTTTAATGAACTTTAATGAACCAAATATGCACCATTTTAGTCAACCACCTTTTGATATTTTTTAGCAAACGAGACATTATTCCATAAGTGTAAAACTTTTCTGGTTTCTCGGCGAAAAACTTCGACAAGTAACTTTCACAGGCCTTTCTTGAAGCTAACTTTACCACGTTAAAGGAGTTCTGCATTGACCGAAACAAATGGTAGTCTGATGGTGCAAGGTCAGGGCTATATGATGGATGCATAAAAATTTCCCAGCCAAGCTCTCCCAGTTTTTGCCGAGTCATCAAAATGTGTGTGGTCTAGCGTTGTCCTGATGGAATACGAAGCCCTGATCAGTTCTGCCCGTTTTTTTCGATTGCTTGTTTCAATCTCATGATTTGTTGACAGTAAAATGTAAAATCAGTCGTTCGGCTAAGGTGGAGCAGTTCATAGTGGATGATTCCTTTCCAATCCCACTAAACATTGGCATAACCTTTCAAGGCGTCAATGCTGGCTTTGCGACCATTTGTTGAGCTTCACTACGCTTGGACCCTTATATTTTTCACAAATTATTGTTGTGTTTGATCCACTGTTCGTTTCCTGTTACCATTTGCTTCAGAAATGGTTCGATTTCATTTCGGTATCAGCAAAGAATCGCAGATGTTAATGCGGTCCATTAAATTTTTCACAGACAATTCATAAACATAGACACTTCTTTTTGTAGCCAACCTTTTTTAAAGGGTTCAAAATCGTTTGATGATGAATATTAAGTTTTTAGCGGCTGCTTATGTGACGATCCTGGTCAATCTTTTCCATAATTTCATCGACTTATGCAACGATAGGTTGAGCAGAACGAGGTGCAGTACTCACATCGAAATTTCCAGAACGGCAGCGAGTGAACCATTGTTGTGCTTCACGAACTGAAACAGCAGCGTCTTCGTAAACATCACGAATTTCATTGGTGGCTTGCGTGGCATTCTTCCCTTTTTTATACAAAAATTTCAAACTATAGCGAATTTCTTCATTTTCACTAATTTTTGAACAGCTGTAACTTTTTTCAACTTCCCCGAATTTAATTTCTTTTTTGTTAAATGAAGCATGAAACCTTTCCAACACTATTATATATGTTATGACACAATGTGATTAGTAGCACTGGCGATATGCGACTGCAGGTCGTTCGATTGACAAAATACGAAAGGACTTTTCCGACTACCCAATATATAACCCTAACTCGCTTAGTTTTAAGTGATACATACAAACGTTACGCGAACAAAGCTATTGTACTCTTTGATAACATGTTGCAAGAGTATAAAAATGTTCAAAAGTTATATAAAAAATATATATAAACAAATATTGCAAACAATTTGTATATAAAACACACAAGTTAAAGCAAATATATCAAATAATAAGCAGAGAATTTGTAATAAAAAATAATAAATGTAATTTTTATTATATTTTTGTTTTTGTAAAGAATTTGTGTGCAACACTGACACATATAAAAATATTAAGTAAATAAATGCATATTTGTACATATATATGTGTGTGTTACCGCTGTGGTAGACCACTGCAATTGAAAACCAACAAAAAACAACAATAAGTAATTACAAAAACCGCAAACTAAATACATAAATAACTGTGCATGTAATTGTAAGTATGTAATTGCGATAAATAGCACACGACACACAACGCAATTACAATAGAAAAATTATCAATTTAATTTGCCAGCCGTAATTCTAAGTGCTTAAAACGTTTACAAAACCTAATTTATATATAATTCAATTGTTCAATAGGAATTTTTACGATATGAGAACACTTTGCGCCCACCTATAACGCTCGCAAAGGCACAACTATGTACATACATAAAATTTAGCAAATACATATATAATTATATATAGGTCATATAGTTACGAAAAAAGTTATACCCTACACAGGTAATGGCATGGTATAAACTGCTGTTATGTCAAACTAAATGAAATGTCACTTGATTTTTAACATTTTTCACACACATGATTTCCACTCAGCGCCATTAACACATGCAAACATTCCAATATTCCGAATTTTCCTTCTCCACCTCACTCCACCCCACCACCATCAGTCGCTAGAGTCATATTTTATGCAAATCGCTGCTTTAAATTTAAGCAGTATTGTACAGTTAGTTAATAAATAAGTGATTTAACCGCATTGAGGTTATGTGTGCACACACACATGCATACATATGAATAATAAGTATGTAATTGAATTTTAATATGTTTAAATTGTATTTAGATTAGTATTGGCAATATTTCATTTGTTATTTAATAAAAAACAAAAGAATTAAATTGAAAATTAATATTAATATGGAAAATGAGTGGAGTTTTCTTTTTATACTGCGATGAATCGGAGGTAAGTAGAGAATTCTTCGAAAGAGTTTAACAGTTTAATTGAAAAATCACCGGTATATCATAATAAAATATATTTTTTGGCAAAACTTCTTTTTTTTTCAACATAGTGTCCTTCAAAGATGATACTATACACTGAGTATTGCGACCCTCCAACCTTTCGTTACCATTTTTGTAATACGGTATTTTCTTTGCTTCAAAACAATCCTCAGTTTCGGCCATCACTTCTTTCGACGAAAATTTTTAACCAGCGAGCATACTTTTAAGATGTGAATACGGGAAATAGTCGGTAGGAACAAGATCTGGAAAATACTGTGGATGCAGAAGCAACTTGAAGCCCAAAACATGGATTTTTGCTGTCAATTTCACTGACTTGCGCCGTAATGCACTGTCTTGCTGAAACAACACTTTCTTTTTTTTTCAAATGCGTTCCAATAACCCTAAGTAATAATCGCTCCTGTTCAATATAGTCAGTGAAAATTATTCCATGCGCATTCCCATACATAGATGATTGTCTAATTTTTCCACGCTTGCACAGTCCACTTGGACGGCTGTCGGTTGGATTTTGAAAGGCCACATATCGATGCCACAACCAGGGTTTATTAAGCTTGAACATCTTCAAATACTGCTCTGAATAATCAACTCGTCTTTGTTTTTTGTCAGCTCTTCTCAGCTCTTTCTTATACCCGACAAATCGTGAACGATGTGATATACGTGTTCCTCTTCTTCTTCTTTATTGGCATAGACATCGCTTACGTAGTTGTAGCCGAGTCTACAACAGCGTGCCTATCGTTCTTCCTTTTCCTTGTATGACGTCAATGGGAGATTCCAAGTGTAGCCAGGTCCTCTCCACCTAGTTTTTCCAACGGAGTGCGGGTCTTCCTTTCCCCTGCTTCCCCCGGCGGGTACTGCGTCGAAGGGTTGGAGGGCTTACGTCCATTCGGACGACATGACCTAGCCAACGTAATCGATGTCTCTTAATTCGCTGAACTATGTCAAGGTCGTCGTATATCTCGTACAGCACATGGTTCCATCGGCTGCGGTATTCGTAGTTGCCAATACACAAAGGATCATAAATCTTCCGCAGAATCTTTCTCTGGAAAACTCGTAATGTCGACTCATCAGATGTTGTCAGCGTCCATGCCTCCTCCGCACTATATGGCAGGACAGGGATGATGAATGACTTGTAAAATTTGGTATTTGCTCGTCGAGAGAGGACTTCACTTCTCAATTGCCTACTCAGTCCGAAGTAGCACCTGTTGGAAAGAGTTATTTTGCGTTGGATTTCGAAGCTCGCCGCCGTTCACTACCAGTCCCATTCGTTACGCTTCCTTATCCATTCTGGAAAAAGCGAAACTAACGGCGCGGTTGATGAGGCCAATGATATCAATATCATCGGCATTTCGGCATTTCGGCCTCTCTATTTTTTGTTTCGGAATTTCGCAACACCTTCACTCAAATACAATTCACATCAGAAGAAGGTATCAAAAATTGGCTTTATTCATTCTTGACCGCCAAGGCGGCGCAGTTCTTTTGGAATGAAATCCACAGTTTGCAAGGAAGATGAGAAAGTTTTATAGTTTTAGATGAGCAATACTTTCAATGATACAATTGCAAATTTTTTCCTAAATCAGCGTTCAGATTGTGAAAATACCGCAAGAGCACAGTAATGGACCCAACTTGAATTAGTCATGGAGCAACTGACATCTCTTAAAAAGGTGCCACCACTCTGAAGAAAAGTGACAAAAACAATCATTTTCAGTTAGGTGAGGGATTTATCTAAAAATATGTATTTTCATATGATTTCATTTGATTTTTGCTTATAAGAATCCAGCCTTCAAGTTGGGAATGAAGCTTGGTCAAAGTTATAAGAAAATATTGTTATGTTTAATAGCCTGTAGAAAATCCTTCATATTGCCAAAAACGGAAGAAAGCGGAGGGTTTCAGATAAAAAATTTAAAAGTAAACATTTCATTCATTAAATTATCCACTGAAATGTGAGTGCGAGTATTAATATACTTTATGTAATTAAAAGTTGCTGCTGCTGCGGACTGCAGCGTTCGACAAACATCAATCAAACCACAATTAAAATACAAAAATAGTTAATCAATTCACTAATTAAATTTGCTAGTTAAAAATGTCACTGCATTTGAAATATTTATTAATGCCTAATAATTCGTTTTTTAATAACATTCTAATATTAGAAAACACTGGTCATTGATTCCTTTGATTTGAGATTTGAATTAAATATTTAATTTAAACGAATTCCAATTACTTTTGTAATTAAATCCATATTATATATGTACGTATGCACATACATATAAACCAAGCAGTGAAATATCAAAGTGGTCAGCGAGTTAGCTTCAACTAGAACTACACGAAATCGAACTAGTCTCATAAGCTAACATTGCTGGATTGTTGATAGAGATACCTTTTTCTCAGTATCACAGTGGATGACGTTGAAATTACGACTGTCAAAAACCTTAAGATATTCGGTGTTATATTCGACAGACTGTACTTTTTTACCTCTCATACCACCCCGATTACGGCCAAAGTACAGAGCCGCAACAAAATCCTCATTTCGTTAGCTGGCAGCTCCTGAAGAAAAGACGTTGTTGGCAACATACAAGCCAATCGATCGGCCGGTCATAAAGTATCCTGCAACGGTATGGTCGCCTGGTTGTAGTAAAACCCAGAAGAAGACACAGTACTCACAAGCTTGAACATTTACACAGTGAGGCACACATGCTTCCGGTTAAGATATATAAAGCACTCCTCTTCAAGCAATTCCTGTTTTTTGTAGAAACTATTACCTCAGACGTCTGCTTGAAACTGAACCTACTTCTAAGCAGATCAAAAGGTTTTTCCTTAATTACGGCGACGACCACTACCCATTGCAGGCGAGGAGGTCGAGTTGGCAAGAATCTAGAGCGAACCGTGCGGAACTTCGTTCTGAATACTGTAGCAGCCTAAACTCTTACTCATAAATAAACATGCAGGATCTACCTCAATGAACGAAATAAGTATTTGTCCATCGCGAAAAGAGCCCCCGCATAACTGTACCACTCAGCCATCAAACTCTCCCTATGGTCCGATCTCGTCCAAACAACAAATTTCTTGGATCTACCGTTTGCTTGTTTCGATGACAACCAGCCTGAGCCTTGCTACTTAATAGCGGTACTAGTTAACCGCTGGAACAACAACAACAGATCAACAGAAAAGTATATCTGGTGGTAAGCAAGACTTTTCTGCAAATCAAAAAACCAAAAACAAAATAATTGTTACTTCAGATGAATATAGATAATGATCCAAGGATGAGTAAAAATTTCTGACTTTTCCAAAATGTCGGTTTCCAAAAGAGTATTGTCTTGTTTGGGTAAAAAAATGTACACTTCAGAACGGCTTAAAAAATCGAAATAACTCTCAAAAATCTTATTCCTCCCATCCAGGTAATGATTGGAATTTTTAAAAGTTGTTTTTTGAAATTTTGAAATACAAGTATATCGGGTCAGCAGAGAAAAGTTCTGCGCCGACTCCGATTATACTAAGTTAAACATTTCTTTACAACTACGCTAATTTCTCCACAAGTATTTGCCGGATCAATTTCAAATTTTCGTAGCATATTCTAAATACACAACTTGTATGTACAATCGATATACATATGTAGCTGTTGCCGCAAATCACACCACCAAATATTATGTTGCCATATTAATAACGGCTAATATGTATTGAAACGATTAAATCGCAATAAATGGAATTCCATGTCGCATAATACCAAAACACAACTTTGTAAATGTATGTATGTGTGTATATACTTGCAGGTTTGTGTGTGTGGGCATATGCTAATGGAATGCAGCGCATTGGTTTACAGTTGCGGTGCAAGCATGTCGATGTAGTTGTTGCGGTTATGTTGCTATTAATGAGGTGTATTTAATAATGAAATTCAATATTTATTGTTGCTTTTGTTGTAGCGTTGTAAATAATCGCCAAAACGTGCGATGAGTGATTAGTGCATAATAAACTAGTTTAAATAAGCAGCCGGATTATTGATGTTCACAAATGCAACGGCGACTGCAGCGGCGCATTTCATCAGGTGTTGCGGCTTCCACGCTGCGCTCGCCGTTTGCGGTGGCTCAGCGCCTCAATGAACATGCGCTCAACTTAGTTACACACACACGCACGTATAATAAGCCTAAAGCAGGTGCCAATTAAAGCTCAGCAGCTCTAATTCAATAGTTCAGTGGGGCAAGTTGGTGTGGGCTGGTGTGACCGGCAGCAATTTTATTGCCGTAAAAGTTCAGTGCAATGCAATTGAACAAGCTAAGCGGATAATGGGGCGATTAGCAACATATGAGAAGGAGATAGCAATGAAAAGAGTAGAAGCAAGTGCACATGCATATGAACTATAAATAGGAAAATTATTCATTTATGTTTAACATTAACATAAATTAGTACCTTTTAATGATTAAAATCGGCGGCAATGCCACTAATCTCTCTTAGCTCTGGGAAAATAATGCGATTATGTATGGGAATACGGTATCAATAGTACAAAGCACGTTATATTTTAAAAATTTATATGTGTTTAAACTAGAAGAGAGGGCGGTGCTTAAACAAACCGACTTGTCATAGAAACCTACATAGTAGAATACTTCCCTCTCTTTTCGATAATGGAAGCTATTATATTACAAATATAGTATTGAGCCTAGCTGCCTTTATGCCGCGACAACTGAATTTGGTACCCCCGCAAAACTAATACGGCTGTGTAAACTGACGTTGACTGACCACAAGCGCCGTCAGGATCGGGAATGACCTCTCCGAACCTTTCAATACCAAACACAAACACCGGAGCGAGGCAAGATTACTTCCGCTTCTCTTCTCTATATTGATATAATGACACAAGAAAACAGTCATCGGATGGAGGCTAACACGGCAGCTCAAATATTTGGAATATGCAGATGACATTTGCTTGCTAAAACACAAACTCTCCGACATACAACAAAGATCAATAAGCTAGTCAAGTTGGCATACACTGCCGAACTTTAAATAAATATTCGTATTGCAATAACAAAGGCCATGAAAGT
The DNA here is from genome assembly GCF_016617805.1 of Bactrocera tryoni. NCBI lineage: Eukaryota > Metazoa > Arthropoda > Insecta > Diptera > Tephritidae > Bactrocera > Bactrocera tryoni. The sequence goes on along the minus strand of NC_052503.1, from coordinate 13,728,896 downwards.
CAATCGCTCTAGCAGAAGGTAACCAAAGATTGACAGTTATGAAATCGAGTTTGATGACAGCTTCTGCTACCTCAAAAGCGCTGTAACGGATGGAGGAACCGAATCAGATACCAACTGTAGTATGAGCAAGACAAGAGCGGTATTTCGACGGCTGCAGTCTATATGGGTAAGCTCTCAAACTTTTAAAAGCACTGAACTCAATGAATTCTGCTTATGCGAGAAGTCGACGTTGATGAATGGAATCATTTGCAGAATATGCTACCCCAAAAAGATTAGCAATCAAACCCTCAGTAGCTTAGTAAGAGAGAATCCCGTACAAAAGCAAATAAATCATAGAAAATAGCGCTGGATATGCGACACATCAAGAGAGACACTAGTCAACATTATGAATCTGTCGCTTCACTGGAATACGTAAAGAATCAGAAGTTGCGAAAAATCAAAATAAATATGAAGAAGCGGTCTACCTGAATTAGCCGTTGCAAAAACATCTCGGATGGACCCAACCTTGTAAAGACCTTATGCTCCAAAGAGAGTTAACAAGAAAAAACATATATTTATTTGGAACAGAACAGATATACATTTCTTGTTTTCGGATCTTTTGAAAAACATGATCATATTTTGGAAAATTTTGAGCTGTGGACGATAAAAAAAAGAGCAAAACTTTAAAAGCACGGAAAATACGAAAAATGTAGATATGTATAAGAAGAACATTGCTAACATCTCAGGACGTCACCCTGTTCAAAATAAAATTAAACCTAAATCATGACCGATGTTCGTTCCCATCCCGTTGAGTTCAATTCTGAATGACTCGTTCGAGTATTTTGACTGGTATGCCGACGAACCACAAGCGTGAAGTTTTGCTCCAAGTCCTGAATCGAAGCGGGATTGTCCGCATAGACTTTGGACTTTTAGGAAAAGGTCTAACAATCTGATATCATACAATCTTGGTGGCCAATCAACCGGCCCAAAACAAAGTTTTCCCTCAGTACATACACTGATTTATGCGTTCTGTGGGAAGTGGCGCCGTCTTATTGTTATCAAATGTCGCCGAGATCACGAGGTTCAGTTTCGGGCAACAAATATTCCATTATCATGGCGTGATCATGGTCGCCATTGACGGTGCCGTTCTCACTAGCATAACTTTTGAAGAAATATGGACCACAAACCGCACCAAACCGTTGTTTTTTTTCTGGATCAAATGGTAGCTCTTGAATCTCATCAGGCTGCTCTTTGTTCCAAATGCGGCAACTTTGCTTTTTACATACCCATTGAGCCGGAAAAGGGCCTCATTGCTGAATAAAATTTTGCTCGAAAACTACAACAGCCCATAGAGCGAAAAGATGTCGGTTGGGGAGGTAGAGCAGCTTCAGTTCTCCCGTGGTCTATTCGGTCGAATATTATCCAATAATGAATGTCTCAAGATGGGTGCCGGTGTTGCTTTTTTGTTATTTTCGTAGGGAACAAGCCCTTTTGGGCGTCCTTTGCGTACACCGTCATCGGTGCTCATTTCACTACTTCTAAACTTAGCATACCTTGATGGGTGATTCTTCTGAAACAGTGTCCGCAAACTCATTATCAAGCCATTTTTTTGCTTCAACTGTATTTTTTATCCATTTTTTCACAACAACAAAAGTTGCTTCACTCAAAAGGATATAATTCACAGGCTAATGATGCGACAGCAGTCAAATTTATAGACACGCCTTTTGAAGGTTAAGAAATCGTATGGAATTATTAAGTAGCGCTATCTATGTGTCAGACTAGTGACTTTCCAATTGATATGCATACGTATATAACAATTATAACGGTACATAGCTTATTAGTAATCGCAGATTTAACTAAACTCGTGCGTAGAAAATTATCAATATTAAATCAGTTAATCAACTTGAATTGGTCACATTAGTGCATATTGATGCGATTACTTATTTGCAAGCAATCCAATATAAGACTTAATTAACTGACGGCTCGCTGCATGCGCGGTTATATTACAGTTACAAGCCGTCACAATTAGGGGCGCTTCAATACCTGTAACTGACATTTACATCGGGAATGTCAAGGTGGAACCACTTCAAAGAAACCATGCAGCAAACATTTCGCAGCTAAATTTCATAAAATTTCAAGAGAATTAATTACAATACACACACAAACACATTAATGAAAATGTCATGTACACGTCAAAATGCATCATGCACAATGCAGTTAGTTGTAAGCCGTGGATTTGGTAATATAGTATTAAATTAGTGTGACCTAAAACAGATTTGACCTATATACCACTTACTGCTAGTGCCTGTGAGCTTAATTAATTGAATTAAAAATTTTTCAAATCTACCGTTATTATTCTGATTACACCTGCGGCTCACTGTTTTCTAAATTTATAGAATTTTGTTTCAGTTTCAATTTTCGGAAACATGTGCTGGCGTGTAGACATGTATTTGTTTGTCGATATTATGCTGACGGTAATTTATTAATTTATTACAGTTTCGAGCTAATATGGATTTTCGCCGCATTGCGCGTGAAATTCGTTTATTTTTGCATACCCATGGGGGATGAATAAATGCATTAAATTAACCAGATTGCCATAGCGAAAAAATACTGGAGAAATAGAAAGACAGCCTTTTCGAAAGTTACCACAAACATCAAACTTATGAAAATGAAAGTTAGAATCAATGATTCCCGTGACAAGTGACTGTCTCGCACTTGGCCTTTCCTTAATAGTTTTAGATACAGATTTTAAATATTAGAAATATCTCCACTCTATTTTTCAAACGTCAAAAATACACACACCGGTCAACTGTCAAACTCAGATAAGTGTTTTTTTTTTTTCATTAGCGTAGACATCGCTTGCGCGGTTGTAGTCGAGTTTACAACATTTTGGCGCCAATGGCGAGATATCAAATGCAGCCAGGTTCTTTTCCACCTGATCTCTCCAGCGAAGTGTATGTTTTCCTTTTCTTCTGCTTTCTCCGGCGAATACTGCGTCGAATACTTTCAGAGCTGGAGCGTTTTCATCCATTCGGATGACATGACCTAGCCAACATAGTCGCTGTCTCTTAATTCGCTAAACTATGTCAATATCGGAGGATGGAGTCATGTGTAGAAGTTCACGCAATGGAGGAAAGTTCTCTGATCGCCATTCACTTGGGAGTGGCCAGAAACGATTCTTTTACACATGGCTCAAGCAGCTCACTACTTCCGGTCTTTGACCAGGTATCCTCTGGGTAGCCTAAGAACATCCGTTCGAAGGCGAGCTAATGTGAGAAGGCGAAACATCCTCTTCATAGGGTTGTGCGCTGGGTTTGGGACTCGCCACGTAAAAAAAAAAAGGAAAACACAGCCTCGGATGAGAGACCTCCCTTTTGATGACAACCATGGCAAACGAAATAAGAACTACGATAATACGACGACATTGACATAGTTCAGCGAATTAAAAGGCAGCGCCTACGCTGGCTAGGTCATGTTGTCCGGATGGATGAAAACACTCCAGCTCTGAAAGTATTCGACGCAGTACCCGCCGGGGAGGCAGAGGAAGAGGAAGACCTCCACACCGTTGGAAGGACCAAGTGCAGAGGGACCTGGCTTCGCTTGGAATATCCAACTGGCGCCACTTAGCGAAATGAAGAAACGACTGGCGCGCTGTTGTTAACTCGACTATAATTGCGTAAGCGGTGTCTACGCCAATTAAGAAGAAGAAGATGTCAATATCGCCGTATATCTCATACAGCTCATAGTTTCATCGAATGCGGTAGTCGATTTTCCGCAGAAACTTTTTGTCGAAAACTCATAAAGTCGACTCTTCAGATGTTATCGTCGTGATGCGTGGTCGTGAGCGTGCCCCTCGGGAGGACTGGAAGGGATGTACTCTTCTACGCTTCTTCCCGTATTTTCTGTAGAGGGTACTACTGTGCGTCGTCGGCTGTTTATCTCGTCGGGGCAATCTATGAAACCATGTTCGTTGGCAATACTGCCACGAACCGCCGGTTTTGCAATTAAAAATGGAGTGAGTGTCTACCAAGCAACTCACACAGTGGCCGCGGGCTCTTTTATCTTCCTTCCATCTACAGCTGAATTCATGTTAAAGAATCTTAACTTTTTTCCCATCGGTTTATTAAAGAAAGTCTCCTTCTGCCTCAGGAATGACGAGAAGTAAAGCTTTTCTGAGGAAATGTCCAGGTGCTGTGAAATCGGAGGTAATTTAGTATGTCTTCCATACGAGCGATTAGTAATGGTAAGCTTCTCATAATTGAATTACGATTGCTAGCCGTTTTCTTTAAATTGGTCTTAAAGCTTTTTACTGCTGATTCCCAGAGTCCGCAAATGTGAGAAGAACTTGGAGGTATGAACTATCTATTTCTTGGCGGTGCATATTTTTCAACAATCTCTGGGGTGACTTATTTTATGAATTTTTCAAACTCCTTCTCTGTGGCTCTTTGAATAGGAGACCATTGTCGCTCATAATTTTTAATGGAAAGCCGACTAAGCTTGCAAATACTGCGAGTAAAGCCGTAATAGTCAGACCCGAACATAGCTCGAGGTGTATTGCATTTGAAAAATAAAGAAAATTAAATTGGAGATTGAAGAGAAATGAGTCACAAAAGACGAAGTGCCGTGAAAACTGCTCGTAATAACCTTGAAAATATTGATTTTGATTCATACCATTCCATTACCTCTGTCTCTTAATTTAGATTCTAACTATTTCAAAGGTTTTAATTGAGCACACAATATCATTACTGGACTCTTAATAAAACCAAATTCTTCTTTATTAGATTTCCCCAAAACAAAAACCTTCATCTTAACTCTACCTCTATGCGTGTCTCTAACTCTATATCTCCCTCTTTTTATAAAACTGATACTTATTGCCTTTAGCCAAGCCCGGAATGCACCGGCTGTTTGATAGCATGATAATGGCCGAACTGTTTTAGACAGACGAAGGTTATAGGATTATTTTTTTTTTTTAACGATTCCAAGTAGTCTTGGAAATAAAACTATGTATATACCCTTAAGTGTATACAAATTGGCCCACATCGCTTTCAACAATCCGGAATTTTCTAGCCCAGAACTCACATTTTTCGATTAAATACCGATTCAAATTAATTTGAATTGAAATAATGCCACATTTCATAATTTCGAAAATCCTCCAATTTTTCCATTCATTGGCAACACTGCCGTTTCGACGAAATTCAAAAGCGTAAATTATTTTCATTACATAAATCAAAGTGACAAATCGTCGCCAATGAATTGGGGTGGCTGCTGCAAATACTGTTAGCATTTACAATTAGTTGGAAGGGCTGCATTTGTTTTGTTGTACAATTTGTTGTTGCCGATGGGTTTGGTGGCACTATTTGCCTGCTTGCATAAACGCATTGTGCTCATTGCAAATTGACATGTGGCCACAAACGTAGCACGCCAATAACAAAATCACCACCAACACAACACCCGCAAACCCACACTCATCACTGACATCGTCTCATCGTTGCTGGCATATGAATAACTGTGCTAATAATACCTTTTAGAAAGGGTTCTTCAGTTCGCACGGATAAATAATGAAAGCAGTTAACTTAAACATGGTAAAATTATTACATTTTTGGGTCGTTGATTGCCATTATGATTGGAGGCATTAATCTTTCAAAGTTTCCGCAATTCGATATAATTTATAGGTTCTTTAAAAAACCGCAAGTTGGCAACAGAGAGATGGATGAGAACCTTATCATCACTTTTGGTTCGATTCAACACATTTCAGTTAATGTTTTGGGTATGAAGTGAGACAATGCTATATTCGTACCAAAATATTTGAATCTCTTGGAACTACGACGTCGAGTAGGGATCACAAAATAGACAGTTGACAACGTAGCTGAGGACACGCACTCACCAAATTTATCACTACTGACGACGAGAAGTAGGAATATGACGACGAAACTCTCCAACAATGCTGCAGATGTCGCTGCAAAAATTAGCCGCAGCTCAGAGCACCAAATTTCGCGGAGAGTTCTGTTGGCCATGCCAGCCCAGGCTGTCTAAGGATTTAACTAAACATTGCCATACTTGGCTTGGACCAGGAACATATTTCTAAGCCGATAATATAGATTTTGCTTCAAATACGTGAAAATTTAGTTTTTTATCACTTCGGGTTTGAATGGTAAATTGGGCGGGTCTAAGTACGACATTTGATTTTTAGGACGTACATTCCTTCAAACAGAGAATATAATCATGAACTAATTTAGAAAAATCAGGTAGATCAAATTTTATTTTTGAAGCAATAATATTGGGTAGTCGAAAAAGTCTTTTCGTATTTCGTATAAACAAATATGTATCATTTTGATCGCCCACTTTTTGCCATTATTCCATCAGTGTACAACATTCATCAGTAAATAGAAATTTCGAAATTTCCAGAACGGAAGCCCGCGCACCATTGTTGTGCTACATGAACTGATGCAGCATCGTCTCCGTAAACTTCACAAATTTTATTGGTGGGTTGCGTGACACTCTTCCCATTTTTTAAACAAAAATTTCAAAATATAGCGAATTTCTTCATTACTGCCACTTATCTACCTGTATACCCGAACGTAGTGATATATCGATATTTTATTTTGCGACTACTATTTCTCAGATCGAACAAAATCAGTTTAGGTTAGATTTAAGTTAAATGGGCGATCTTAAACAGGGGATCTCACTTGCATAGCTTATAACACCGGTTGTTTTGATATTTAGAAGTTCTATTAAACTTTATATTAAAGACCGTCTTAAATCGACATAGCGTTTTGAGCCAATCTCATCATGAAATTGTTGAGGCAGCCAGTGTCAGTTTCGGCTATCTCTGGTCGGGTTTCGCCGAAGTTATGATTGCCGTGATGTTGCAGTCTTGCAAAGGCTGGACAGTGGAGGACAAATTCTGGATGTTTACACCACACCCCACCTCAACCTTGAGAAATCAATTTCTTATAGGGAAAACTTTTTGATTTGACAAGACATCTTCATGGAAGACATGACAGACTATTATGCAAAGGAACGGTGTAAACTTCAGATAGTTCGTTCAGATGTAATTGAAATGATAAATCGCAAAAATCAAAGATGTTCGGCGCTTACCCTTATTCCATCACCCTTTAAATTGAATGTTCACGCAAATATTGCACTTAAATGCAGAAATGCATTTTCACAAATTTATTTTTATGAATGTTTTACTACTTCAATTTTTTTTTGTCATTATGCTCGTTGGCTCTGTCGTTTTTGTTTTACGTCAAAAAATCTCATCAAGTTCTTGCATGAATTGCCAGATTAAATTTTTTTGCCGCAGTGAAATTTTGATTGCAATTAATTCTATTTCAATTTGCATTGAACCGATTATGCGGCACAAATAGGCGCCTGTACAGGCACACACACATACATATACATATATATGCTTGTTTATTTAATGGACAAGAACAAAGGTTGAAATTTTGAAATAACAAAAAAAATTGATTTTTGAAATGCAGTTGAAAAGCTACATATGCAACGACAGCGCCTGTCAGCAATCCCACACACACGCACATACATATACAATTATGGGCAGATGTTTGTATGCAAATAACTGATGAATATGAAATTTACTTTTTCAATCAGGATGGCGTCCGGATAGCACCAATTATGACTAATTTTGGCGCACACCACAATGGCAGCGCCGCAAATCCTTGCAATAACGGGTAGCAATTGGTTAAATGTAAATGTGTTTGTGTGTGTTTTCAGTGCAAATAAAGTGGCTCACTAATTTATTTACGAGAATATCCGGATTTACACGCACACATATACATACATACATGCTTATGGGCACTGACCAATTACTGTAAATATTTGTTATTAAATAATGCCAATGTGCCAAATATTTAATGGCAGCGGCGGCGTATGCGACAATTGGCTTAATTTGAAAATTGATAACGAAATATTCGCCAAATAAATGGGTCTTTATGAACGAGTGTTGGAAAATCAAAGCATAAAAGCGTACAGGGTGTTATCATTGATGTCGGTAAATGAAAAAAAAGAATAACATTTTTTAATTACTGACCGAGTGAGCTGGTTCTTCTGTACCGGCGCAGACTGCGCTTACGCGATTATAGCCGAGTTAACAACAGCGCGCCAGTCGGTTGTTCTTTTCGCTATTTTGCGTCAATTCTGGATACCAAATGCAGCCAGGTCCTTCTCCACCTGATCTCTCCAACGGAGTGGAGGTCTTCCTTTTCCTCTGCTTCCCCGGCGAGTAATGCGTGGAATACTTTCAGAGCTGGAGTGTTTTCATCCATACGGACAACATGACCTAGCCAACATAGTCGCTGTCTCTTAATTCGCTGAACTATGTCGATGTCGTCGTAAATCTCGTACAGCTCATCGTTCCATCGAATGCGATATTCGCCGTGGCCAATGCGCAAAGGACCATAAATCTTTCGCAGAACTTTTCTTTCGAAAACTTGTAACGTCGACTCATCGGTTGCTGTCATCGTCCAAGCCTCTGCACCATACAGCAGGACGGGAATTATGAGCAACTTATAGAGTTTGGCTTTTGTTCGTAGAGAGAGGACTTTACTTTTCAATTGCCTACTCAGTCCGAAGTAGCACCTGTTGGAAAAGTTATTCTGTGTTGGGTTTCGACGCTGACGTTGTTGTTGATGTTAATACTGGTACCAAGTTAGACGAAATTATCTACGACTTCGAAGTTATGACAGTCAACAGCGACGTGGGAGCCAAGTCGCGAGTGCGACGACTGTTTATTTGTCTTCAAGAAGACAGGAGATATTTCATTTTGCCCTCGTTCACCACTAGACCCATTGGTTTCGGTAGCAGCTTATACTGTGCCTTTTGGACTCAGCTCCGCAACTGAAACTATTTTATCCAGCCTACTGAAGATGTCGCACGATAGGGAGTCACTTTATCTGAAACCTGGTTTCGTAATGAACGGGTCAGAGAGGTCCTTCCCGATTCGGACGAAGCTTTTGGTATTACTTAACTTCAATTTACACAGCCGTATTATTTTTGAGGGAATGCAAAATTCAGACATAGCGACATAAAAACAGTTCCTTTTCGTACTGGCAAAAGCAGCTTTGTAATTGACGAAGAGGTTATGTGTGTCGATTCTTATCGGGAATCGGGTTCACTATCTATCACCAGAAGATGGTCACTGCCATTCAGCAGGCTGGAGAAGTGTTCCCTCCATAATTCTAGTATGCTCTGGACACCAGTCACTATATCACGGAGGTTCTACAAACGTATGCTCCGCTCTTGAAACCTGCTGTTAGTCGACGCATCTTTTCGAAGAATTTTCGAGCATTACCCCTGTGGGCCAGCTATTCAAGCTCTTCGTACTCACGTATTTCGGTCTCTCTTTTTTTGTCTATAAATACGTCTCGTTTTCCTCTTCAACTTCAAAAGTTATGCACCATACAAAAAATTTGGCTCACCCTGTATGTGCATTGAATTTTAATTACCGTGCGCTTCCCTTCTATAGGAACTGAGTAATTTGCTTTCAATTATCAAATATTGTATATTTGCGAAATTTGATATACAATTACGTAATTAAATGCATCCGGTTAATTGGATAAATAACATAACTACCGAAGTGAACTATGGTTCATTAAAAATTAAAAATTCATTTGTTATTTCTTAAATATGATATTAATTACAAAACTTAGCTTGCCATATGTTTTTTTTTTTATAATATCAACTGTCAAATGCAGCCATTAATGTTATTCTATTATCAGTTGAATAGAATATCTCTAAAGGTCCGCCTCAAATGAACGAACTGCTTTAATTGAGACACCGCTTGGCTGTTCACATATGTTGCATACTGCCTAATTAATTTAGTACATTAGGATTATAATTGAGAAACTAGTTTTTGCCTTTCGCACAGCCGGCTACTCGATTAATGGTAGGCTGGATTAACGATCAGCTGTTATATATGTTTGTGTTCTTCATTTTGTATTTTTTCTAACAAGTAAAATTCATCAGCTGATTACTACTTTATCTAATTTACAGCCTAAATAACAGCCGAATTTGTAGTGTGGACAACAACCCGCAGAGTTGCATTCCAATTTTTACTTGACTTTAATTAATATAAGATTTTTATTTTCTATGGTAAATGGAAATAAATTAGCGCTTTAATCGAGTTAATTAATCAACTAACTCTTTATAAGAAGGCTGTAATGCTTACACAATTAAAAATAGAGAAATTTTTAGACAATAACAAATACACTAACCACAAAAAAAGAATGTTAAAAGCTTTTAAAGCTTAAGATTGCCTAAGGGATCCAAAGCTACATTTTCTTCATTTTCACCTCAACTACTTTCCCGAAACTTAAGGGGATGTAAGTGAAGAGCTAACTGAGCGATTTCAGCAAGAAATTAAGAAGATGCCAGAAATATATCTGGGAAAATGCAGCGTGTCAATATTGGTAGACACCCGTTGGACGCTTCAGAGAGACCTCCCTGATGAAGATATTATTTTAGATGAAAAAATATGAAAAAAATACTATTAACGGCTGATCCAAGTAGGGGTACATTTTTTCAATAGCTATGAACAATGATTTGATGTAGCTTAAGGGCCGGTGGAGTTATCGGTCCATATTTCTTCAATAATGGTGCCGGTGCTATTTGATGCCTGAAAATGAAGCTCGTGATTTTGACAACATTTGGATTCAACAATACAGCGCCACTTCCCACACATCGCATCAATCAATGGATCTATTGATAGAATACTTCGGAGAGCAGATAATTTCACGTTTTGAGCCGGTCGATTTGCCAACAAGATCGTCTGATGTCACACCGTTAGACTTTTTCCTGTGGTGATATATAAAGTCTAACGCCTATGCCGGCATTCCCGCTTCGATTCAGGCTTTAGAACAAAATATAATGCGTGTCATTCGCCAGTTACCAGTCAAAATGCTCGAACGAGTCACCGAAATTTAGACCCAACGGATGGACCATCTAAGACGTAGCCACGGGCAACATTTGAAAGAGATAATCTACAAAAACTAAATTTCAAAGAGTGTTCTTTTGAATGGTAATAAACATTCCCCATTATATTTGAAGTTTCTGTTCTTTTTCTTTAAAAAAGTAGTGAACCTCGAGATGGATTACTCTTTATTTTAAGATGATAATTAGTTTAAGGTTCATAAAAGATGACGTTCTATGACAAAATGAAAGTCACACCTTAGGAATTACGCTTATAAATCAAAACAGCTCTAATTTTTTTTTTTTGTAAGCTTGTGTAATTCGTCACCCATTTACCTAATATTGTAATTCCGACATTCGAGTTAAATTTGAACAGTCTATTTAGTAAATTTTAATTAGGAGGAATCCCTCTAATTGGCCATTATGCTCCAACACGCAAATAAAAGGTAACTCGTTGGAATTTTTCTCTTCTAAATTAAAATTTGGAAATTCGACATTTTACCACGCAATTTTGGTTAATCAAATAGTTTTGGTGCACACGAGAGCCAAGTGCCATAACGTTGATAAAATTTTCAGTTTTGTCACAATTTTATAGCGCATTGGCCGGCTTGCCATTATTTTGTTTAAATAATTGAAAAGCCGAGAGCCGCTGAATAAATAAAAAATTGCCAATTATTTAGCCTCAAAATTAATTGCAGTCAAACCTCCGCACAATGCAAATACGCAACTCTTGTATGTGTGTGGTTGAGTGTGTGTGTGTGTGTAAATATAAATAATGGCACAATTGCGCCACAAAAGTGTAATTGTCCAAATCCCAACATCATTGAAAACGCAAAAATCAATTTGTGAGCGCCACACCCCCTCGAGGCTGAGGCTCTAGCGCGATTGCGCGCGAGTACACTGATTTATAACTGTAATTCATTGATAATGCCTTGGACAGCCTATTTTCGCATTCCACACACACACTGATACGCGAACACACGCTCACAACACACTTGCGTGTCAACTGACCGAGATGCAAAGCCTCTGCCGCCTAGATCGACTTGTTCGCATTATTGTTGTTGTAATATGTTTATACCATAATAGTCGGCCTGTTTTAGTTTTTAAGCCAATGTAAACGCAATTGTAATTTCGTGCGTACGTGTGTGTCATGCTGTGTCAGTGTATTTGTGTTGGTGTGTGTTCGCTTTTGTGTGTGTGTGTGTTGGGAATAAATACCCGCTAATGTCATCTCATTGTAAATTCATTAAATTTACAACGAACTCAATTGTCTACCACAACGCAAACTCATGTTTGGTTTTGACCAGTGAACTAGTGACAAAAGTAGTGACTTAAAGACTAGTTACTAAACTAGTTGCTTAAAGACTAGTACTAGTAATACTGCCTACTTACCGCTACAGGATACAACTAAGGTCTCTTGATAATATATGCAATAACAAAAAAAAATATTGAAAAATTTTATTCACAAGTTTAACTTAAGTTTTAATTCATATAATTAACAAATTTAATGGTTATTGGGTGTATTCTTTTTATGTAAATTACTTCAGCTATGCTTTCGTTTAATTAATTAACTCCCAAGTTTCCTATGTTTCAATGTCAGAATGTTAAAGAAGTCCGTAGAAGACTTACATCAGACCCGTATGAGAAAGAGATGAGCTTTAGAAGGGACGTTAGATTCAACAATGTCGAGCGAAATATTTCTTCGAAGAGAAAAACTATGCGATCTGTGTTGGCACTTCACTATAAAGCATATGAAATCAGTTAGACTTACCTACTTCCCATCAGCCACAATATCCCTCATAGGAACAATATGGAGCAGCTGAACAAATTTGACCCGGATTAACAAAAAATAATCCATTTTCACGTATTTTAATACAAATTTTTATTATCGCATTCAAAATAAGATCATTAGGCAAAACAATCATGTCAGGGGCTAATGTAATTTTCAATACACTTGTCATAAGTCTCGCCATGGATGGCTTTCTGTCAATTTTTGTTCATTTTTCGATTTCGGCTCATTTTTGAAGAGTCATTCGATAAATTTTTGGACAGTTTCACGTCCGATTTATTAGCCCACTTCTCGCCAACAGTAAGGTTTTGTATTGAGTTCTATTTTGAGACCCCTACGGAACATTTTTTCTTTAAACGTTTCAGATATTTCGGTACGAGTTTGGTTTGTATTGACACATTTTATACCCAAAACATTAACGAAAATGTGTGCAGTCGACGTAAACCCGTTGACCCCGGGTTTGAAAAATTAAATATTTTTTGGTCTCATAAAATTTTACAACATCTAAAGAATATTGTTCTAAGTTTTCAAGATGATCCGAGTAATATTTTCGGAGATACAGCCTTGAGAACATGTGCGCTCGAGGCTAGCTAGTGGGAACACTTAGCGTCGTCTTTAAACGCGTTTTCTCGAAACCGTATTTTTGAAGCAGGTTGGCAAGATTTCTCGAGAGCTACTCAACCGAACTTCACGAATTTTTACACAGGTCTTTGAGATACAATTCTTAAGGACTTGGACGAAAGATATTTTATTCGATTACAACTATTTCAACAAAAGAAATTAAATTTCAATTTTTTTTTAAACTGTCTGCCAAAAATACAATTTTCAGTTTTTTTTTTCCTTCGTCCAATTTTTAAGTTAAGGTTTTAACTAAAACATGCATTTTTTCACCTGAGATGATCCTGTAAAGAGTTGCACTGCCAACGCGGGCTTATCATTTTTCCGAGGGGTCACCGGAAATAGCCCAGTTAAATTTTTTTTAATTTCAGAATTTCCATGAAAATTTCGATTAAAATATTTAATTTTTGTATGAGAAAAAAATTGTTGAAAAAATTCTGTTTTTTACCCAAAGAAATCCATGTAACCCCTTAAAAAGAAATATTACTAGAATTTTGACTTGGGCCATAAGACAACTTGGATATAAAGACAATGGTCACTTTCTAAAATCATGATTTAAAATAACATCTACATTGTTGGTTGGTTGGAAAAAGAGGCACAAGTATGGCTGCCTACAAGGCTCGTGCTACCAAGTAAGTCCGAATGAGCACGATTCGAGAATTCGGAAAATATGATAAAATTTCAAAGCTTTGCTTATACCAGCTGTACATTTTATTTTAAATTATGAAAGTTATAAAACGGAGCGGTATGTTTAAAAGGCCATGTGCGAAGAACTCGTCTTGGTTAATACCAATCGGCGACATAAAAAAACGTCAAGCGACTTATAGAATGTCCGATCATTCAGTTTAAAACCTAAAGGCTTGTCACTATTTGAAGTATCGTCAGAGATAGCATTCTCCTTCGGAGATAATACTTGTTATAAGCCGTCTTTTAAGATTAGAAGTTAAATTACATAATCATTGCCAGTCATTAGTCTGTTAAACAAGAAGAAAATTTGGAAATGAAACACCTATTCATCTGACAAAATATTCAATCTTTTGACCTTCAAATTCAATTTTTAGTCCGAAAATTAATCCACAAATTGTCTCCACGAAAGCACTTTCTGAGAATTAACCAATTTTGTGTTTGTTCCATATGATAACCAGGAAATAAGTATATTCTGACCTTTGTAGCTTACTTCCACTATGAAAATACCAATTTGCATCTTTCGTCGCCTTTCTGTTCATTTTTCATAATAATAAAACAATTCAGGAATTCACTCCTGGCGTTTTGGTAATTACTTCGTGAACTACTCCAAAAAAATTCCGCAATTTTTCTGAAATTTTCTATTAACTAAAAATTTTAGAATGCCTCCAGTATAAATGCCTTGTGCCTGTTGTGTTGCTTGTTGTTGTTGCCTATGTTCAATTTTCATATTGCGTGCTCCAGCGCGCGTTTGGAATTTTAAATTAGCAGAATCATGCCGCCACCCAAAAAAAGCTGCGCTTCCATCAAACTCTCTTGTCAGCCTTTACTCATGTCCCAGCGCTGCAATTCAAAGTGTGGTGGTTATGTGTGTGGTGTGTGCTTACAGTGCATGGCTCCCCACACACATACATACACACGTACACAACATTGTCAGATTTTGTATTCCAACGCAGTGGCCCTCTCAGCAATACACATACATACATGCAAATTGTGAACTATGCCCTTACTAACTTTAATTCAGTACAATAACAACAGCACCAACATAAACGATGTGGCGCGGTTAGTGTGTGAAAATTTAAATTAGCACCCAATTTAACTGATACGAATTTAAACCCACTCTATCAGCCTGCATCTATCTCGCTCGCTCTGCCACTCACTCTCTCTTTTGTAGAATGTGTCATAACAAATTGACATTCGCCGCCACCGCGAATGCCGCAACCGCTGTTCGTGTATCGAAATAACAAAAGTGCCACAACGCAAAGCCATATACATACATAGCATTCATTCTAGCGGTATTTATGTAAATATTTATTACAATAACAGATTGGCATAGTAAATAGAATCCGCGCAGAGGAGATTGCTCGGCGATATGACCCCTGAATGGGCATCATCAAGCTAATGGCTTTTGAGTCTTTACCGGCATAAATAAATATAATTTTACCTCTATAACACATATGTATGTACATTCATACCTAGGTAAATTTGCATTATTTCAAACTTATTTATTTAACTGTTTTGAAAGTAAATATATAATTGTGCAAATAAATGTTCTAAAGCAAATAAGTAAAATGCCGGTTGAAAAGTTCAGATTTTGCACAAATTGTGTTAGAAAATGTTAGCATTGCAGTGTTTACCGTTATTATTACGGTGAAGTAGACGCATTCAATGGAGTCATGTGTAGAAGCTCACGCAAGTGAGGAAAGTTCGCTGAGCGCCATTGAATTGGGAGTGGCCAGAAACAATTCTCAAGCAGCTCACGTCTTCCGGTCTCTGGTTTGGTTACATCCGTTTGAAGGCGAGCTAAAATGAGAAAGCGAATCATATCTTCCCACGGTTATGCGACCCGCCACGTAAAATACGTCCCCAATAAATGGAAAAAAATCGCCTCGTATGAGAGACCCGCTTTTGGTTAGTTCTGTTTTCTCCATATTAAACAAAGAATCGAAGCAAATGATTATGGCAGGTTATGGTATGGCCCTCGGTCCGCAAGACGAAATATCTTCTGTCATCAAATGAACAGTCGTCGCTCTCGCGTCTTGCCTCCCACGTCACTGTTAACAGTCATAACTTCAAAGTCAATCTGGGAAACAGCATTAATACCAACAACAAGGTGCTACTTCGGAATGATTAGGCAATTGAGAGTTAAAGTACGCCAGTAAAGAAGAAGACAACCATTTGCTTGGAAGCGGAGTTTTACTTTACTTTCGGGCTCTCATGCATAATATACGATACATCTCCTGTCATATATGTCATAGACGTGCTTCGAAGCACCGCTATCGCATTTTCTTTAACATTTCTCTCGACCACATGACACGAGGCTGTTTTTGGCTGTCAGTGAGCTCATCGCAATAACTTTAAATTAGCACTGTTGCTGCATTAATCCTCCTTGAAAGTTGTAAAAAATAATCACAAAAAAATCTTGACCGATATGAATATTTTAAGTTACTGTAAACAACACAAATAGCGCTCTTATGTCAAAAATATAAAAGGTTATCAGGAATTTATAAATAAAACGACAATTTTTCAATCAACATAACATTTGAAGCGATGCACATGTGCCAACGCTTCTTCCAATCGTCAAAACCTTTTTTATAGGCACTTTCCGGGATGGCCTGCAGAGTCACAGGGGGCCATATCAGGCGAAAATGGTGCTTGCTCAATGATATTTGTTGAGTCTTTGGCCAAAAATTCATTCACAATGATGGCTTTGTGCAATGGTGCGTTATCATGATAAAGAATCCACGAATTGTTGACTCACAACTCGGACGTTTACGACGGATAGCGTCTCGTAAGTGCCTCATAATACCAAGATAATACTCTTTGTTGACGGTTTGACCAGTTGGAACGTATTCATAATGGACGACACACCACCATACTCTCGATGCTTTCTACTTTCTACTTCCCGATACTTTCTTGACAGGGTGTACATATCTGAAGGACCCTACAACGATATCAAAAATTCGATAAAAACCCGACAATAGTTTATATGAGAAACAATTACTTAGGGAGTCCAATTTTCGATGACTCGTTCGAGTATTTCAACTGGTAACTGGTGCATAGGCCTGAATCGAAGCGGAATTGTCCACATAGAATTTAGACTTTATAAATTCTCACAGGAAAAAATCCAACGGTGTGATTTCACATGATCTTGATGGCCAATCGAACAGTCCAAAATATGAAATTATCTGCTCACCGAAGTGTTTTCTCAATAAATCCATTGAGTGATGTGATCTTTGGAAAATGGCGCCCTCTTGTTGAAACCAAATGTCGCTGAGATTACGAACTTCAGGCGCGATAACTGTCGCCATTGACGGTCTCGTTCGCACCGGTATCATTTTTGGACCGATGATTCTACCGGCTCACAAACCACATAAAACCGTTGTTTTTTCTGTATGAAGTGGCAAGTTTCAGTCAACTGTATTTAGTGATA
Source organism: Bactrocera tryoni (assembly GCF_016617805.1). NCBI lineage: Eukaryota > Metazoa > Arthropoda > Insecta > Diptera > Tephritidae > Bactrocera > Bactrocera tryoni. The sequence goes on along the minus strand of NC_052503.1, from coordinate 13,711,467 downwards.
AAAAGCGAAATTTATAACTGGAAGAGAAGTTCGTCTTACAACTAAGAAAGTTCTTTCTGGCCATTATAAATATATGACTATATATTTATACTATAAGTTTTTACTAATTAAATATTTTTTGCTCCATTTTACACCCACTCTCTACATTTATTTCAACAATAACGTTTCTTGATTCTCAATAGCTAATCATATATATGTATATTTCAACGTAACCTGTAAAGGAGTCACATAAAATACACCATTAATTACTTAAGATGATTGCTATTACAGCCATGTAAGGAATAAACAATAAACAAAAGTGCACATACGAGCACAATATAATATATTAAAAGCCCTCATAAAAGCATTGTCATATGGTCTACATATTTCTACAGAGTTGTATGTCGTCCGGATATGTTGCATTGGCGGATATCCGGCCAATCGCTCCACTTGATTAGAGCAAATTTCATGTCAATACAAAATAAAGTACAATAGTGGCAAGACATGCACAGCATAATAAAATCACAGCGGTGCCAACAGTGAAATTTAAAATAGAATTCAAAACAAAATACAACCACAGAATTACAACTACAACTAAGCATGTTAGTATGAGAACAATATGATTTAGATTAAATATAAAAATAGGGTTATATGAGGAAAACAAAATTTCGATATGAAGGAAGTATGATCTAGGCAAGCATGACTTGCTAGACACGACGCAGAGATCATGACAGTAACGTTATTTAATAACACTGTTAAGTTAACTGGTATCCCTTTCAATTAAGGGATTCACTTTGACAGTCATAGCTAGTTCGATGTTAGTCACGTCACGTAACCACATATTGATTGGGCAGTTTATTATGGCAGGATTTTTAAGAAGGCTTTCAGTTTTGGTTGCTGAAAATAAATTTCACTTCCTATGCCCTGAGCTACCACAATCATCTTAAAATCATCTTTTCAATCCCAAGTTAAGGTTTATGGAATATATTTTCTCAATTATGCTTATTACCAGTACATAGAAATGGAAGATGGTATATAACTGATTAAAAGTCAAGTGAAAAGATTTCGTTACTTTTACATTATATTGAACATTTTTTTTATCACAGCACCGTTACTTGTTGCCATTTTGGAGGTAATTTCATCATACGTACGGTCGATTTTCCTTCTTCACTTAAGGTGAATTTTTCACCGCTTGTTGTTGTAGCAGCAGGCAATTTTCTTGCCCGAATCTGGGGCCGTTCCGGTTACATAGACCCGACATCCCGACGTGATGCCAGATCCATACCATAAGGTGACCGCATAATAAACTCCCAAAAGTCCTTACTTCCGAAGCTTCTGGCAAGTCACTATTGATGCATGTTGCTTGGCTTTAACCTGATGGAACACAAATCCTCTCCTATTGGCCAAAGCTACCCGCTTCTTAGCGACTGCTTTCAACCGACAGTCGCATTGTTGGCACTTCTGGTCCTAACTAAGCCTTTGGCAATAGTAGAAATCAATCCCACCAACCACATATCACTAGCGTATATTTCAAGCTGAGATCTTTGTAAAGTGTTGACAGAAGCAAGCAACTTCACTTTTTCTGCAAAAGTCATGTGCAAAACGTAGACCAGAAGTACATAAAATTCCTATTGGCACTCGATAGAATAGACTGTAGGACCATGATGGTAATACTAACTGGTCACTGTCTGGTGGAGACACAGCCTGCAAGATGGTGCTGGCAGGTCTAGAAGACTGCAGGAAATGTCTAGAGTAGTGCATCAGGTAGATAATTAAGCATCTTTTGTGCACTTGTCCCGCAATGGCTGTAAGTATCTGGGATCCCCACGGTATGATACACTGGAGGAGGGATCGATTAAAATTCGCGTCGGACGCAGGCTTCCTAAAGTATGACTACTCCTCTTGGACATAGCAACTGAACTCCATCTGGTATCGCAAAGGACCAAAACTGGTCTATGCGTGGTTTATTTGCTCACCGGATTAATGAAACCTAACCTTATGAATGGTAACAGGAGACGAAAAGTGGATCAAATACGACAATAATGTGCGAAAAAGATCATGGTCCAAGGGTGGTGAAGCTCAACAATTGGTCGCAAAGCCAGGATTGACGCCTCGAAAGGTTATGATAAGTGATTGGTGAAATTGGAAAGGAATCATTCACTACGAGCTGCTTCAGCCTGATCGAACGATTGATTCGAAAAACAAACGGCCAGTACTGGTACTGATCAACAGGAAGGGCTTCGTCTTTCATCAGGACAACGCTGGACCACAGCCATCTTTGATGACTCAGAAAAAACTAGTAGCGCTTGGCTGGGAAGTTTTTATGCATTCGCCATTTAGCCCTGACCTTGCACCATCGGAATACCATTTGATTCGGTCAATGCAGAACTCCCTTAATGGAGTAAAGTTGGCTTTAAGAGAAGCCTGTGAAAATTCCTTGGCGCAGTTCCTAGCCGAGAAACCAGAAAAGTTTTACACTGATGGAATAATGTTGAATCTCTATTCGACAGATAGTGGTAATTAGACATCAAGAACCCAATGGTCGGTAGTATTAATGACAACTGTTCCTATATTCTTAGATCTTGCTTAGACAGTTCAAGCAGTTAAAGCTGCTTTGACATCTCTAGCGGTATAAAACCTAGAATTCCTTTTTTATTTTATACAAATAAATGATTTTTCTTTAATTGTTATGTATTTACAAATATTGCACATAACGGCATATTATATGCAAGTATTGCGCTATCTGTGCTGTTTGTTATGAAATAAATTCAAGCATTTCACTCGGCATTTGCCGGCTTGCATTGTCAGTGGCGAAATAAAAGCACATCTTTCAGCGGGAGTTTATTGTTAAGCTCCACAGCATACTTTTGCATTTCCCCAATAAAGCTCAGCGCTATCTACCTACGTAACAAGAACAACACAACACACATACGAATACACATATACAAGCGAACGCACAGTGGTAGGTGGCTTTCTGCCAGCTTTAGTTGTTATTTCATTGTTCTGCGTTTTTCCTATTTCTTAACATTTGGCATTTTACTGCGTCTGTGGTTTTCTTTACTATGCACACACACACAGATGCATATGTACAATACATAAATACTTCTGCAAGTACAATTGATGAACGGCTTCTTGCAGTTGTATGCGAGATGCTTTATTGTCGTTTTTAAAGCTGGAACTTTTGAAAAGTCTATATATATCACGTCGTATATCACTTAACGACAATCTCATTCATTTGGCTGCCTTTATTGTGTGGGGGTGTGTGTGTGAGAGTGTGCATGCGATTGTGTTTGTAAGCCTAAACCATAAATTGTGCTGCTTAATAACAATGCAATGTTTATTGCAATCTTTATTGTTTTTTTTTCTTTTTTATCGTGATCTATTTGCTCTATGCTCCTATGAATATATGCAGTTTTTTTCGAGTTTTGAGAGCGGCATAGTAGCTAGCGGAGATGAGATTTTGTGAGTGAACTTTATCGCTGTAATGAAGACATTTGATGAAACTTACATACGTTTTTTTAACTATTTTCGATTAATTTCTTACGAATTTAGATTCAGGATAAGTTATTTTTTAATAGATTATACAAGAAATGCTGGATATGTCGATGAATATTTAAAAATAAAATATTTAGAATTTTCAGGCGTTTTGGTATTCAGTACAACATTCAGCAATTCTTCTAATATGTAAGCTGAATAAGTGCTAAAAGACAAAAATTTTGTAAGTTGAAGCAATGTTAGAAGGACCTAATTCAGAGATAGGATGTTAAGACATTTTAGTATTCAGCACAATATTCAGCAATCACTCTATTTAGCTGAATATGTGCTAAAAGACAAAAATTTTTTCAGTTGAAGCATAGTTAGAAGGCTGCAATTCAAAAGTTAGATTTTTAGACGTTTTGATATTCAGCACAATATTCAGCAATCATTCTCTTAAGCTGAATAAGAGCTGAAAATAAAACGTTTGTGAATTTAAGCTTAGTTACAAGGCTGCAATTTGAAATTACGATTTTATGGTGTTTTAGCATTCAGCACAATATTCAAAAATCGTTATATATTAAGCCGAATAAGTGCTGAAAAAAGAAAATATAGTATATATATACATATGTATGTATTAATGTAAGCGTAATTTTGAAACTGCATGACAATTCATTCTATCATTCAGCTGGATAAGAGAAAGAATTTGACCGCTTCAACAATAGAGTAATAATAAGGAAGACTAACACTAAGTTGGGTATATGAGCAAGTCAAAGACATAAATCAACGAACCATATAAACGTTACAAAAAAATTGCTTTTCTTTCCTGTAGCAGGGCCATGTCACACCCTCGAATGCTTAAATGGCATAGAAAAGCTTTTTAAATAATTTAGAAGCTCTAAAAGAGATATACAAGACTAGCAATACAAGAATGAGGAAAATGTAATGAAACATTTAAAATAGTTATGACAGAACCGGCGTAAATTATACTTCTGCTGATTTCTGAAATAATATTTAAACTCAATATGAAACGTGTGAAAAATTATTCAAAAACCCTGATGAGACATACTTAGACTCTCTTAATTATTAAAGAAGAAAGAGCTTAGATAAAAATAAAGGTGTGTTCAGTGCACACAAGCTCGGTACATACTATAGCTACGGCAAGGGCTTTACATTTCACCATCATTATTTCCTGTTTCTCCCACAGGAGCATAGGGCCTTGATGCTTTTGTGGTTTCTGCTATAGAACTGGTGTTAACTTTTCATGAATATTGCAACTCCAGGGGGATTTCTCGATTCATCGTTACGCTTGAAGACTCTCTAAAATTGTCTTTTTAATCTATTCTGAAATTTTCTCTTATTCCAGGTGGTAGATTTCCCGATATAGTTATAAAGAAAATCAGGAACTTAGTAGAACGACCGCCCTTTGATGACCGATGATGACGATATGGGTTGGCTATAGTCACAACTTCTTTCAATCTTCCTGACAAAGCTCGAATAGCATTACGGTAAAACTGTTCACCTTGTGATCCCATCTAAGAATCAAGCCAAATCGTAAGGCCGAAAGTTGACTTGCGGCAAAATCACTTTTTCGTGCTTCTCCTGGTATTGAGGTCTTAAGGAACCCAAGTTATTTTTTTCTGATCCATTCCCATGTTGTCACTTTTAAATGAGGTGACCTCCAATACTGAAACATACTCTTCTTGCGTTTGACATGGTTCTTCTTCGAGCAAGGTCTCAAGTTCACCGGCTTCGAAGGTTTGGCTTTCCCTCACGCGGACGGCCTTTGAAGCGGTGAAACCAAGGAACATGGTTTTACTTGAGTTTCTTTAACTGAAATAATAAAATCAACACTCCCCGCAAATGACGACTATTTGTCAATAAATCGAACATACGCGCTAACCATTAGCATAAGACACATAAACAAAGTCACTAATGTGGAAATGTAGTTTCTTTTTCAAATGTATAGGTTAAGTTTATCTCGTTTTGGATATATCAAAATCGATCACCACTAACTCCTGTAGCCATCTATTGACAAACAGCGGGAACTTAGTTGCGCACCTATTATTTCATGATCTTACTACTAATAGTTACCAATAAAAACCGGGTTAGATCACTGAAATAACAGTAGTCATATTTGTATCCAAAATATATCGTATGTATTAGAGCATCTGAATACCTTATACCTACCGTGTCGTTGCTAGACTAGTACCTAGCGATCTGAATCTTGTACAAAAACGAAGACGGGTAGGAGCCACACAAGAGATGCTGGACAACGTAACTGAAGACCCTACATTCATCAATAGCGTCATTACTAGTGACGAGACAGGCAATTATGAATATAACGTCGAAACTGTCTAACAATCTAGCGAATGGCGCTCTAAAAGTGAGTCGGAACTGAAAAAACCAAATTTCGCTCAAGGCAGTGAATCGTACATCCTAGCCGAGGACATTCTCGTATTGGCTATAGAGTTAATTTTGAAGGCAGTAATACGGATTTGTATTGAAATTACAATTTTGATTTCAGTCCGGATCAAACTTGATAAGATAATATACAATTTTTTTTTCTTATAACACAATTGCAGTTGGGAACACTTTGCAAATTACTAAACAGTGACCTTAACATTAACCGCTATTTTAAAAGGGGGTTGAACTGCACGAATATGGCGGCAACTAACGGTGAATAGCCTCGCTGCTGCCTCGGCGAATATGGTCGTTAAAGTAGTGCAATGAATAAGGGTTGATGGCAGTATAGTCGATAAGGAAGTTCAAAATATAAGAAAAGAACCACAACAGCGCTGTTAAAATGCTATAAAATCGTTAACGACTTAACGAAGCAAACTAAAAAATCCGCTTTGTTGTAAATAAACTGTTTTATGAAGCACGCTCGGTAATATGGAAAATGTCACAACACTCACTAAAATACTTCGGATTCGTTTGCAACACTCAATTTTCGCCGACAGAGTGCTAAAATATGCAGAATATGCGCGAAACCAACAACCAGCAAAACAACAACAACAAGTAGACAGCAACTGCTAATACTCGTTGCAAAGGCGGCGCACCAAAGGTGCAAAATGTGTTTTCAAAAACAATTTTTTCACCTCTGTCAATAACAGTAGATACGAGTAGACCCCGCACACTTTCGGCTCTTGTGGTTTCGGTTGTTGTTGTTGTGCGCTTTGTCACCGAAGACAAATTGAGATGATATCAAAATGAATTTATCTGCGGCGGCGGCACACATGCAGACACTGCAATTTCTGAGCATTACGAGAAATTGTCGCAAACGCGATAGCGATCTCAGCGGGCCGCCCGCCCTTGAGTCGTTTGCGGCGTGCACATGCGCATGCGCAAAGGCATAAACAAAGATTGGATTGCGTGTGCTCAAGCTTATTCAGCGCTGCACAACGGTATGTAGTGTCTCAATTTCATTTTATTCGTTCTACAGCAATGCAAGCTTTAAGAGCGGCTTAAAGCATTAAACTTGGATTTTAGTGTATCTATATACATATATATATAATATATGTGTACTTCACTATGTGTTCATATAAAGGGTGGCTCAAAGAAAAAGTTACGAAATCGGAAAAAGCTGAAAATATATAATACATATAAAAATATTGATTTGTCAGAGAATTTTTGAAAGAAACAGAATCCCTCTCAACAGTTCCTTAATATCAAACATAATGCTCACTAGTTGATGTGAGACGTGTTTCGATAATGGCAATCTCAAGCTGATGCCCAGAAACAGCCCATCCTATCCCATCACATCCCTTAAAAAATTTTCACTTTGAATAGGCCACTTCTTGCACTTTTCCTTTATTTGTTTCTGTCTTTATTATAATGGATATGTAACTAGTTCAGTCGACTGCTCAATCCAGTGTCAGTAGGTTGAGAGTTCCAAAATTTAAGATTACATAAAAATACCAAGTAAAGAAGTGGTAGTCGGCAAACTATACAGGTTATTGGTGACACTACGTAGATTTCAAAATCCTTCCAAGTGTCTCACAAACAACAGGAAAAATTTTCAAAAATCTCATCACTTCATCGAAGGGGTTCACCCATTGGAAAAGTAAGACCATTGTCCGATCATAAAGTAAGCCCAAGTACAGAGGAGTTTAGAGTCATTATCATAACCAACAAGTACATTGGAAAACTTCAGTGATGGGACGCTTCAATTCATTCACACTAAATGTTCTTTACATCGATGGCTTTAGGTCCAAATATATCATAATTTTATTGTGTGTAGTACACCTCGAGAACTTCCTTTTAATTGTGATGTTATCCTCTTTGTTGTCACACATGTTAAGTATTATCTTTGCTCTTCAAAGGAGTAATGTTAGGCATGTTTGGAGTCGAATTTTCCACTAGATGGGTGGTTTCTACGCGGCGGGTCTCAAATCCAGCGCCAAACCTCATTACTCTTTCGTCAACAGATGCTACAATTAGTGATCCCTTAAATCAAATATATTGGATTTGGCTCCGCTGAAGCCACCGGCCATCCTGCAAACCCTTGTGTAACAGAAGGTATCCAACCTGTGTGAACCCTAGGTTCATGGCCAAACGGAAACTTTACCCCAGGCTCCTCACGGGTTGACTACCGCATCTTACACAAGCCTGGGGTCACGGCTAAAAGAGAGGACCCGATCGTTACCCCAGTATCCACATAGGTTGGCTTCCGCATCTTACACAAGGGTTGCTAACGTTTCCAGGGTGCCCGGTGAGAAAACAAAAGTATGAATTGAGTATAGCCCTATGGCTTAACTGCATACCTAGAAGCCTGACTACACCACATTATATCCCGTTGTCGATGGAACGATAAACTGTACTAGGTGTACGGCAACATAGTTCAGCGAATCATGAGACAGCGACTAAGCTGGCTAAGTAGAGTTGTCCGTATGAATGACAGCAGTCCAGTTCTGAAAGTATTTAGTTCAGTACCGGCCCTTGAAAGCAGAGGAACAGGAAGACCTCCACTTATTTGGAGAGATTAGGTGTAGAAGGACCTGACTGCACTGGAAGTAGCGCCAAATAGCAAGACGGCAAAACGACTGAAAGGCTCTTGATAACTCGGCTATAACCGCGTAAGCGTCGACTGCGCCACCAAAGAAGGTATTCTTTTTTGTTTGTATAGCCCAATCCGACTCTTATGATTACAGCCTTTTGCCTGGTGCTCCAATAAACCCATGCGACGCCGTAAGTCAGCGCAGAAAGAAGTATAGTTTTATAGAGGCTCTTCGACATATTCTTCTGTGGTCTAATATTAGTAGCAAAACCAACAAAAGCTCAATTTCATATAAAAAGCAGTATTATTTGAACAAGCGAACAATGAATATTAAACACCCTGTATGCGCATTTTAATCCTGCCTGCTCACTGTGCACACCTTACGCCATAACCAAACTATATCACAGATCTGGCTTAAAATGTAAGTGGATATGTGTGTAGGTGAGGCGGATCGAGAGGCGTTCCGGCCAACTGGCAATAGGGTAATAAAAAACACATCGTTGAGCCTAAAAGAGTCCAATCATATGCACAGGCGGACAAGCAGACTGATCGCCCTATGCGCATATGGACATAGTCATTATACACACCAGCCCATACATATGGACACACTCGTACTTATAGTGAGCCCAAGTGTAATAAAAAGGGACCGACAAAGTGAGTAATAAACCAATTAGGACATCAAAGTGTAGCACCGACCGCCAGCTTCATATTTGTTAAAACCAGAGTTAAGGATCTGCGGCGGCAGTTGTTGTTGTTGCAATAGTAGTACTGCGCTGTGCGGAGAAGAAGATAGATGCATAGATATGCAGTGAGAGCAAGTAGCAGCTGTTCGAAGAGCAATGATCAGGCTGAGCGTATGCAGTGATATCAGCAGTTGCTATATATGTATGTATGTAGCATATATGCATATCTGTACTTGGATATATATATATATGTAAATATATATGGGTATGTTCAGGTTTATTTGACTTTGGCTGACAGGAGCCAATGCAATTAACCGACTGTGATGTATCGTTGATTTTCTGCGGTTCGCGCTGATAAGAAATATTCTCAGTATTGAAATGATTGTATGTTTGTGTGAGATATATATACATATATATGCAAGCAATCTTTTATTTCCTCGGCAGCTTTTGTCACGTTCACCATTTATTTTATGCAAACCACTATAAAAATTAATGAACTTGAGGTTTCTGCACTGCCGGCCTACCGACCGCCGCTTTCATAATCAAAATTTGTACAAAAACAAAAGCGAAATATTTTAGCTATAATTAATTCATGTGAAACCATAAAAATCACTGCTGCTACTTAAAAGGAGATCGTTAACTTAATTTTATTTTTTGTTTTTTGTTCGAATTGTCTTGCTTCTTTGCTTTTTCGTGCAAAACAAACACATTTAATTTATGGCAATTAATTAAACGGTGAATCGCTGTGAGTATCGAAAATTGATTCATTCAAATTTTAACAAGAGAATCACGAACGACAGCCCGAAACGAGATGCGTGTTCAAAGGGCACATATCCGTACATACAAATGTACCGCTGTGTAGGCTCGTATAATCCCCGCCATCATCATCGACATCGTAAAATTTTATTAGGCCGACCTTTTGATGAACCGCAAAAATACCAAAACTGCTCGATTTTTTTATTACATATTATATATGCTCATATACTACATATATACATGTGTAAGGAGATTTGAATATAAGACCCTGTAGGAAACATATGGGATATCGAAAGCAATGATTTTATAATAACTATTTACAGGTGAGTTCGATGAACGAAAATGGAAATTTTTTATATTGGAAGATATGAACCCGCATTTTCCTTGTTCTTAAGAGACCTCATATTTCGTTATCTATTGGTACCTTAGTTATCTATTGCAATCTATGCATACATAATTATACCTATTATATAATAGAAGCCTCTTAGGCCTGTTATGAGAAAAAGTTGCAGAAGCCAACGATAAGTCTTGAACTAAAGTTTCTATCTTCGATCTGACGTCATCCAGAATCTTGCGACTGCGGAAGTCCCAGCCGCACACCTTGGGTCATCCTTAAGAAAACTCATTGCCTTCGAGTTGCAGTTGTAGTGAAGTGTCCAAGCTCAAAGATCTGATCTGATAAAGTAAAGTGATCAGAAATAGCCCAAGTTTCAACACTACAAATTCTCTTAATAGTTTAGTTGGAGCCAATTTTTAACTATTTAAAGAGTAAAATTTTAGTCGCTTAGTAGAAGTTCACGCAAGTGAGGGAAGTTCTTTGAGCGCCATTCAGTAATGTGGAAGTGGCTACAAGCGATTCTTTTACATATGGCTTAAGCAACTCACGACTTCCGGTCTTAGACCAAGTATCCTCAGGGTAGCCAAAAAACGTTTGCTTGAAGACGAGCTAAAGTGAGGAAGCGTAAGATCTCCTCTCCAGGATTTTGCGCTGGGATTGGGACCCGCCACGTAAAAAGCAATACCAATTAAAAGGAAACAAGAGCCTCGGATTCTATCTTGAATTCAGTAACAACACCAACAACAATGTCAGCCTCGAAATCCCACACAGAATAACTCTTGCTAACACAATGCTACTTCGGACTGAATAGGCAATTGAGAAATAAAGTTCTCTCTCGACAAACAAAGACCAAACTCTATAAGTCATTCCTTATTCCCGTCTTGCTATACGGTGATGAGTCGACGTTGCGAGTTTTCGAGAGAAAGGTTCTGCATTAGATTTACGGTCCAATGCGCTTTGGCAACGGCCAATATTGCATTCCATGCAACGATAAGTTATACGCCGACATTGATATAGTTTAACAAATTAAGAGTCAGCGGCTACGCATCCTAATTCATGTATGTAAATCGAATCGATGAAAACACTTCAGCTCTGAAAGTATTCGTTGCAGTACCCGCCGAGGGAAGCAGAGGACGAAGAAGACCTCCACTCCATTGGAGAGATCAGGTGGAGAAGGACCTGGTTGCACGTGGTATCTCGAATTGGCGTCAAATTGCGAAAAGAAGAAGCGACTGACGCGCTGTTGTAAACTCGAGTACAGCCGCATAAGGGTTGTCTACGCCAAAAAGGAAGAAAAAGAATTTAATATCATTTCCTACAGGGCCTGCGTGTGCATGAACATATTTCGGAAATGTAAAAAAGGCAGATTACACAAATGCGGCACAAATCTATAGTATAAAATAAAAAATTTGGCAAACCATAAAAAGGGATAAGTTATGGTTGCCCTGTAAATGGTTTGCGGCTTTCATCAAAGCAACCTTAGTCAAATTTCGGCTTTGTATTTCCAATTACAATCAACTGATTAGCAAACAGTTTTAGGCATATTATTAGAGTAAACGGCAAAGGGTTTCGTATTTCATACATATTTATGGCTTTCTATTTATAAATGAAACTGCGCTAATTAGAGGGAAAGAACACGGTTTTTTATCAGACAAAATAAAAAAGCAAAATTGTTTTGCTAGAAATACGAAAAAAAGACTAAAATAAAAATATTTCAAAGAATTTACGGATTATAATAAATGCCATTGGACTAAGGGTATATTTGCATTTTTTTTTCATAATTTTCTAGCTCATAGTGTACACGAAGTCAGTGGAAAGTCGATTCGGCGCCATTCGCAGGAACTCGGACTGCCGTGGGGTACGACTTTTACGTCGAGATCTAAAATTAAAATTGTACAAAATACGGCTTGTGCAAGAACTGAAGAATCGACACACACCACCTCTTCGTCGATTTCAAAGCTGCTTTCGACAGCACGAAAAGGAGCTGCCTTTATGCCGCGATGTCTGAATTTGGTATCCCCGCAAAACTAATACGGCTGTGTAAACTGTCGTTGAGTAACACCAAAAGCTCCGTTAGGATCGAGAAGGACCTCTCCGATCCGTTCGATACCAAACGAGGTTTCAGACAAGGCGACTCCCTATCGTGCGACTTCTTCAACCTGCTTCTGCTTTCGAGCTGCAAAACTAAATAGAGAAGGTACCATCTTCTATAAGAGTGTACAGCTTGATGATATTGATATCATCGGCCATAACACCCGCGCCGTTAGTTCTGCTTTCTCCAGGCTGGACAAGGAAGCACAAAAAATGGGTCTGGCAGTGAACGAGGGCAAAACGAAATATCTCCTGTCATCAAACAAACAGTCGTCGCACTCGCGACTTGGCTCTCACATCACTGTTGACAGTCATAACTTTGAAGTTGTAGATAATATCGTCTATTTAGGAACCAGCATTAACACCACCAACAATGTCAGCCTGGAAATCCAACGCAGGATTGCTCTTGCCAACGATGAGCTGTACGAGATATACGACGACATCGACATAGTTCAGCGAATTAAAAGACAGCGGCTACGCTGGCTAAGTCATGTTGTCCGGATGGATGAAAACACTCCAGCTTTGAAAGTATTCGACGCAGTACCCGCCGGGGGAAGCAGGGGAAAAGGAAGACCTCTACTCCGTTGGAAGGACCAAGTGGAGAAGGACCTGACTTCGCTTGGAATATCCAATTGGCGCCACGTAGCGAAAAGAAGAAACGACTGGCGCGCTGTTGTTAACTTGGCTATAATCGCGTAAGCGGTGTCTACGCCAATTAAGAAGAAGAAGAACTGAAGCCGCTCAACCTTCCCAAGTTCCAAGAAAAACCAATGTTTTCGTCCCAAATTTTGTTCAGCGATGGGGTTCATTTCTGGCTGAATGGGTATGTAGACAAGCAAAATTTCCTATTTTGGGATCAAGAGACACCTGAAGAGATTCAAGAGACACCATTTCATCCAGAAAAAAACACGGTTTGGCGTGGTTTGTAGCTCTATGGAATCATAGATCCATAATGCCTGAAATTGAAGCTCGTGATACCGATTATTTTTGGTTTCAACAAGTCGGCCCCACTTCGCACACATCGCTTCCATCAATGGATTTATTGGGAGAATACTTCGGTGAGCAGATAATTTCAAGTTTTCGGCCGGTCAATTGACTTCCAAGATCGTGTGATATCACACCGTTAGACTTTTTTCTGTAGGGATATGTGAAGTCTGCAGTCGATGCGGACGATCCCGCTTCGATTTAGGACTTGGAGCAAAACATCACGCGTGTCATACGCCAGTTGCCAGTCGAAATACATGGACGGGTCATCGAAAATTGAACTCAACGGATGGACCATCTGAGACGTAGACGCTGCCAACATTTGAAGTTTTTGTATTTTCTTTAAAAAAGTAGGTAACCTCGAAATGGATCACTCTTTACAAAATATATAAATATATGGTTCTTTAGCCTATGCCGTTCCGAAATAATTATCTTTACCTTCAGCTCAAAAGTTATATTTTGGAAAATATCTAGATGACAGATCTGTCAGATCAAGTATAGGCTCTAAATTCACTTCTTTTTTACTTGGCGAGTTTCAAATCCCCGTGCACAGTCCTGGGGAGGGAATGTTTCGCCTTCTCACTTTAGCTCGCCTCCAAACAGACGTTTTTTGGCTACCCATAGGATACTTAGTCTAAGACCGGAAGTCTGGAGCTGCTTGAGCCATATGTAAAAGAACCGTTTCTGGGCACTCCCACGTGAACAGCGCTCAAAAAACTTTCCTCACTTGCGTGAACTTCTACACATGGCTCTATACTCCTTGGAACTGCTTAGCCGTTGTATTTTTATCGTTGAGCATCAGAGGAACTATGGAGCATCTCCAAGGTTTGAGTGTCTAGAAAAGGTTTCGTTAGTGAAGCCACAGAACCTGTGAAAGCGCTGGGATGATGAGTGACATGAAATACCTGACGGCACTCTATCAGGAATCGTTAAGAACCAATCGAAATCGCTACTTGGAAGATAATCGATTCCTTAAGAAATTGGTGATCCTGTAATATGTGCTCCATTAAAAAGAGGTTCGACTACACTTACATTTAAAATTATGAGCTTCTTCACCACCACCATTCAAAGCACGACTAATGGAGGTCATAAAGTATTATGTAATCCAACACCTTTTACATCGACACCAGCCAAGTAATATTAGACATCAAATATGAAGACACATGATATAATAGAAAAAGATTTCATGGTTGTCTAACAAAGAACTTATTCACAAACATAAGGTGGTGATTAGATCGATTCCAGGACAACTCACAATTGCCATTCAAATGTCCAAAATGACAGTTATACAGTTTAAACCCCTTCAAGTGTCATTAGAAGCATTAATCAGGATTTATGTGGTTGTTGTCGTTGTCTTATTAATGTCATAGCTTTGATCTACCGCATATAAGGCCAAAATACAACAAAAGCAACAAGCTTTGAGATTTTTAAAGAATATGTTTAGATATACATATGTATATATGAAGTTGAAAAGAGCAGAGCAACGGACCTGACTCAAGACCACGCAACGCAAGGTCGTAACGATAAACGTGTGATAATTGAGCAGCAAATAACAAGAAACCCAACAGTGCGCAACTTTGTTTGATGTTGTACGAAGGATCAAAGGTAGCGACACACTGCCATACAAAATCCATTTACTCTCCACGCACACACACACACATACACCCGTTCATGTGTGTAACTACGAGCACAGGTACAAATACAAATAGATTGGCATCTGCATTCGAATATGACGGATGACTAGCGAGCGGCGAAGCAATGTTATCTGTTTTGCCAAAGCGAGCGCAACAACAGCACAGCGGGTTGGTGATGGCGACCTGCCAGGAGCGTGAAAGGACACTCAAGCGACACACAGCAACTCAGCCACAGCAACAATGCCAGCACTGGGCGAGGCGAGGAGCAAGGTAGAGGCGGCGCAAGGAGCAAGTGATCCTCGTGCAGTGCGTATGCCGTAAAAACAAAAAAAAGACACACACACAAAACCGTAAAAACGTAAAAATGATAAATGAGCACAGCAAATGAAGTGTGTAATACGGTGTGACGAATGAATTTTAATTTGAATGCGAATGTGTATGTGTAAATCAACGAATGTCACGGCGCACAAACGGCTACAGCAGAGCTCGTTCGATTGGTTAAGGTCTCTACATAGTTATTTGCTATATTTGTTGTTGCTTCGCTGTTGCACCTCTCCACTGCCTGTTATATGACAGCGCAGAACACCTGCGTCAAACGGTTATTTCGCCAAAGGCAATCAGTCAGTCAAACCGATCAGTGATCGACGAGTCGACGAGATCCTGTGGCCAATCAGTCCGCCTCTCCAAATTTCGTTACGCTCATTTGCCAACCTACAGCATTTGTTCTGCTACTCCTTCAATCAATGCCCGTGGTGATTGAGCGTTGGTTGCTCTCTTCGGTTGCCTCATTTAGTTCGCTGTGGCGCGCATTTGTTGCGCTGCGTTGGATTTACGTCGCATTTTTTTGTTCGTTTTCTTCGCGCGCTACTTCGTTACGCATCGGACGTTTAGCGGTCACTTTGAAGTTAGTTTGTTGCGCCCAAAAAGCAAATTAGAGATACTCGTACTCAAACAACGTCGGCATTTTTGATATTCTTGTTTAATGTGGTTGTTTTTTTTGTTTGTGTTGCTTTTTGTTGCATTTTGTTTTTGTACTACACTACTCAAGTGAAATGTATTTAAGTGATTTTGTTGTTCTTGTTTTCGAAAAATTTCATTTGCGCATTGAAAGGCTAACAAACACCCCGTTGTTGTTGTCACAGGTGGCCTGCGAGCCGGTGTGCAAATATTTCCTTTGACCAGTTGCGCTTCGCTGCGGCAATGGGGACTTTTGAATTCCTATGCAAAGGCGCACTCATTTATGATTATTTTAAAATATTTTTATTCAAAAAATCACCAAAATTGGATTCTGTTTTATATTATTGAAAATTTTTGAGTAATCCACATTCTGAAAGCCGGGGATTCGCCGAAATTAGGCCCAAGTTATTAGTGGAAAAAGGTATTTTTCCTAACTTAAAATAGGATATAGAAAAAGCATTTAATAATAATTTCACGTTGAGTTATAAATTCGAGTTTTGAATACTTTATTTAGGTTAGTTTAGGTCGTAGGGTTAATACTCGCGTTTATGATATCCAACAGAATTTGTTCTGCTACCAAAGTTAGCGCTGGATCTCACATGGAAACGTTCTGAGTTCGTAAAATCCTTAAAAATTCGATAGGTTCGCCGAAATATTTCAATCCCAATCAGGCAAAAGCTGGGCAATGGATGAGAAACTCATCTGCGTACTTCCACCTCTCCTTACTCTCGTTTGAAAAAATCAAAAACATCGCGTTTCACCTATTGGCCAGTATACAGACAGAAGAGCAAGTAGTTCAGAGGTCCCCTTATGGTTCACTCTGGGTCAGAAAGATCTCGCAGACGATGTACTATCGGAGTGAATACAAATCTCACTGAAAAATGTTGCATCTCGGAGCAATATATCATATATATACTCTCTGCCGAAAAAATAAGGTGACATTGTATTTATTTTGAAAACTCTTTATTTATTCTTCCAAATCAATTTCATCCCATACAAAGTAATCCCCTCCCGATGCAATGCACTTATGCCAACGGATTTTTCAATCTTTGAAATACTGGTTGTAGTCACTTTCTGGGATGGCCTTCAGTTCCGTCGTCGCTGCGGCTTGAATCTCCTCTATCGTATAAAAACGGTGTCCCTGGAGCGGTCTTTTGAGCTTGGTGAACAGCCAGAAGTCGCACGGCGCCAGATCAGGTGAATACGGTGGTTGCGGAATGATATGGGTTGAGTTTTTGGTGAAATGATCACGAAGGCAGTATGGGATGGTGCATTATCGTGGTGTAAAAACCAAGAATTGTCTTTCCACAATTCCGGCCTTTTTAGGCGGATAGCGTTACGCAAACGATACATAACGTTCAAATACATAATATTCCTTGTTGACTGTTTGACCGGTTGGAAGAAATTCATAATGCACAACACCACGATAATCGAAGAAAACAGTCAACATGACCTTGATTTTTGAGCGACTTTGGCGCGATTTTTTTGGTCTCGGCTCTCTTTTGGCACGATATTCGCTCGATTGATCGGTTGTTTCGGGGTCGTAAGCATAGATCCAAGTCTCATCGCCTGTTATAATGCGTTTCATGACACCCTGTTAGTCGGAAAGCATCGTTTCACACACTTCAACGCGACGCCTTTTTCCGAAAAATTCAATGTTTTCGGTACCAGTCGAGATTTGACGCGCTTGAGGCCCAAAACATCCTTCAAAATGGTATTGGCTGAGCCTGTCGATATGCCAACTTCATCAACAAGATCTCTAATTGTTAATCGACGGGTTTTCAACACCAAATCTTTGATTTGTTGAGCGTGAGCTTCGTCGGTTGAGGTTGAGGTTGATGGTCGCCCTGGACGCTCTTCGTCTTCGACACGTTCACGGCCGCCTTGGAACTCACTATACCACTTGTAAACATTTTTTTTGACATAGCCTCATCACCAAAGGCTTTCTGCACCATCCTCAACATATCCGCAGCAGAAACTTGATTCCGTAACAAAATGCAAATTCTTTGCTCAACAAATTTCGACATCGCAAGAAACGAAAAACTCACTTTTAGCAGCTCACAAAACGACACGTATCTCAAACACTAATGTATATTTTGACATGAAATTTGACATAAATGTGACAGACAGTACTACCAACCTAAAAAAAAAATAATTCTCCAAATCCTTCGACGCGCGCAGTTGAAATTGAAATGTCACCTTATTTTTTGGGTACCGAGTATATATGTTTTTATCAAACATAAAATAATTATTTAGCTAATTTTCCTCTCTTTCTTCCAACGAAATCTGATATGATTATTATATGATATTTACATGCAGCTTTCCAATTTGAGCTCAAATTTTCACGAACAATACCATTAATACTTATTCATAAACTTGTATTGAACTCGAGTAAGTGATTCGAAAAGCATGCCAAGCAAGCAATCTCTCACATATTTTTTGAGAGAACTACAAGTGTGACACATTTCTACATAAAGTTGTTGACAGGTTTACGTATATTTTACTGCCTTTATAATGGTTTCTTCCTCCTTTCCCTTTTTTGTAGCATTCAGTACGTTCTTTGGCCGAGATATTTAGTTCTTATACTTCATCTTATACAAATTTTTCTGATTTTAAAAGGCTTCTATGAAATCTTTTTAAAACAACTTTAGAAACGCTTGAATTAAGCATTACTTAGAAAGCGATAATATTTTCGCTACTAAACATGGCATTTGAATCACTTTTCAAGAAGTCTCTTTCCATAAATTTATTTTTCCCTGACTTACAGAGACTTATCTTTTTTAGAGTTAGATTGATTATAAAAATCGAGAACATCAGACGCAATTTTCGAGTACATTTTTCACTCAACCAAATCGTATGTCATGAATAACTCGTTAAATATTGACTTCTCACAAAAAGTAGTCGAATGGTTTTAAATCACAGCTTCTTGGAGGCCATTCAGTGCCATACTTTCTTAAAATAAACAAATCTCCAAATTTTTCTCGCAATAATTCTGCTATTGCAGGTGCTATGTGGCACGTAGCCCCGTTTTGTTGGAACCAGATGTTGTCAAGATATACTTCTTCCATTTGTGGCCATAAAAAGTTGGTTTTCATCGATCTATACCGCTCTTCACTGACACTAACTGTGTCACCAGCATCATTTTGAAAGAAGTATGGAACGATCATTCCACCAGACCACACCAACATGTCCACTTAGGTGAATGTAATGGTTGTTCTGGAATAATTTGTATATTTTCTGTTGTTCCAAGGCAAAGTCGGAAAATTCATGACTTTTACGATGGTCCAATGATATCAGTTCTAGAGTGAGAACAATTTTATATGCATGCAAGCCCAAAACCTTTCTCAAAATCTGCCAGGTTAGGGTTTGAGACAGTTCCAATAGCTGAGAACGTCTTGGAATCTTCAAACTGAATTGGTAATGATAATAGTGCTCAAAGCTTCTTTAAATAATATTTTAAATATTAGAACCTTAAGGTGATCAACCATTCCTTCTAGTCTTTGTTGAAAATTCACTATAAACAAAGGCTGGTTTGTCAAAGAAACATAAAAACATGATGCCGTTAAGGAAAGTGTGCAAAATATCCTGACATAGTTATGTTATTATAATCCAAATAAATTGTTCTTTAGATCTCAATACCTTTTTCTTCTAAAGCTTCCCTAAGCTGAGGTTGAGTCCACATAAAGTTCAAGTATGTCAAAATGCCCTAGGTTATTTTCAGTCAAATTTTTTTAAGAAATTTCTTTCTAGCTTATAACTAAAAAACTTTTTCTTCTAGATTGACACTCTTCATACCGAAACCAAAAAGCAAATTGTAGTGAGTCGAAACACAAGAGATGTTGAGATTCTCTGCCAAACACACACTAACATAAAATGGTTGGTACCAATCCTGGACAAAAAAATTTTCATCGATGAGCGGAGTTAAAATGGATCAGTCCAAGTCAAATTTGTTCAGTTGGCTCAACTTCATCCCAAATATTTCATCATTAATTATTATTATTTTTACTTTTTTTGTTTACGAAATTGAATGCCAACTAATAGTATTCACATATAAGCGGATTTTGAATTGTTGTTTTTATTGCTTTTGTTTGTTTGTTGGTTAGATTCATCAGTATTTGTCCAATTTAATTTCCATTAAAATTTGTATATATTATAATTAAAGTATTTAACTTTTTTGTTTTCTTGACTTTTTGAAATCACAAATTAATTTTTATCTTTCGCCAATCTATTTTGCGTTAATTAATTCGTTAAAGGCCAATAAAAATCGTGACTAATTTATGGTGTTCAAGCTTTCTTCGCCAATCACTTGCCGCTATTTGTTCATATTACATACGAACACACATACATATGTATGTATGTGGATATATATGCATTTTTTTTAGATAATCAAAAGCTGGTTTCCTGCGCGCCACTCGTTCGCCGCCGCCGATTCATTAGTTATTCAGATTTCAAATTTTCAACTTTTTTCATATTTTTTTCGGCTTCTTCGACAAAATTAATTACATATTTAAACGCGCACAAAACAGCATACGTCCACCAGCGGTAAACAAGCACCAACAATAACAACAATTCACCATATTCATATCAGTTTGTATGTATGTGTGTTTGTGCAAATTATAGAAACGCTTGATGAAGCTGAAAAAAAACAACGAAAAAATCGAAAAAAACGAAAACGAAAAATCAATTTAAAAATCGGTGTCCAACGAATTAACCGAAAAATGCAAAATCAGTAAGACCAGTAGTCGCGACATCATATAAATTAACTGTTTTGACTTTGCGCAATAAGCGCGGCATCTTTTGTGGTTCGGTTTGTGCTCGATTTGTTGTTGTTGTTCTTATTGCATTATTTTTATTGTTGTTATTTTTCGATTTTGTTGCTGTTGTTGGCTTTTAAGTGACTAGTGTGTTGGTGCATGCTGTTGATGCTTGACTAGCGGTAATTGTTGTTGTTGTTGTAGTAGTTGCCGCTGCTGCTGCTTTGATTCAGATTCGGATTCAATGTGATTGGCGGCGATCAGCGATCAGCGGCCTGACTCTAACTCAGTTAAGCTGAGTTGTATGCATAAATACGAAGTCGTACAGGTGTGTCTGTGTTTTGCTGTGCGCTGCAGCCGTTATTAAGTCGGAGCCATTAATAGAAAACAGCACCAAGTGTCCACGCACGCACATACTCAGAAATATACGCAAACGGGTGTGTGCGTCCATAGTAATATGCTTTGTGTGGCTGCAATCCGAATTTGTGGCAGCTAAGCTGGTCCGCAGCGGGACGCAGCGCTCTCTTAAGGCGGTTTTGGACACTCGCCAAGCGCTCCACAAGCGTTCGGCATCTTTGAAGCCAAATGCCATGCCGTCGCGCGCGTCACTCTAGAAAAGCGGAGCTAAGAAATGCACTTATTTCTTTATAAACCACTTCATTGATGTTTTTGTTGTTGTTTTCGTCATTTTTGTAACTTTTACATTTTTGCTTAATTCACCACAATCGCACGGCGGCTGCGCGGCGCCGACAAGCACCTTAACTGTATTTTACACGCGACGCTGCCGGGACATTCGCCAACCAGCCAGCCAACCAGCTTTCGGTGCTCCCATATACGCATGTATGTGTGAGTGTTAGGCGGCGTTCGGCATATCATTTGATGTAGAGCAATTTGAGCGCGGAGCGTAGAACGTGACACTTGGACATAAATATTCATATTTTATTATGGATATCTAAGCGAACACGCTACCAACAAATTGCCAACAAGCCGATTTATGCGCGTGTGTTTGTGTCTGTCGCTAGACTCGCATCCCGCGAAGTGGCCGTGTCCAAGCATCTGCGTAACCGACACAGTTTCGCCATAAAAAATAATGTTGTTGTTGTTGTTGTTTTCACCATAAAAGCTTTTGTTGTTGTTTGTTTGTCTATAAAAACACATTAGTTTTTGTTGTTTTTCATAAAGGAAAATATGTTTGTTGTTGTTGTTGTTATTTTTTATAAAAGCAAACTATTCTTGTTGTTGTCAGCTTATTGATACGAAATTCAGGTAGCTAATTGTATTGAAATACAATATATTAACTGCAAAATATTTATGAGGCCAATGAATATTTAGCGAAATTCAAATGCGCGCTTATACCGCGATCAGCAATGCAAATGGATTCAGAGAAAAAATTGATTTCTTATTATACTGGTTATTATACGCGCAGATAACAAATTTGGAATTCGGTAGCTAATAAAATCAATCTATAGTTAAATCGGAAATTTTTACCGCTTTATGTTTTATCTTCCATCTATGGTGCAAAAGCTTAACGATGCCGTCGAAGACAATAAAAAAGAGCGGTAGCCTTTTTGGCTTTCAACCTCAAAGCGGTAATTAAAGCAAGGGACCAGCGGTTAATTTGAAAGTGTTTAATCAGTAATATAATCGGATTTACTTGTGTATTAACAAATCTAAATTTAATAAAATCTCGTCCTTTTGCAGCTACGTTGTGAAGCATCTCTTTTGCGACCTCTACACGACGTCGCTTTTGCAAAAGATGCAGGTCTTTTGCTACGAGTCCAGCGTTGACACGCTTTATACCCAAAACATTAACCAATACCAGTGGCGTAGCTACAACTTCGGGCGCCCGGGGCCAAGGATGTTCTGCCGCCCTCCTTTATCTACCTACCTACAAGTTTCATGAGGTGGTTCGAACAAAAGTGAATTTTTACAAAATATCTTCGATATTAAGTAAGTATATAAAATTTAGGAACTAGAAGCCACGCAAATTCTGTAGTTCCAAAATTCTCACAATACGGTTTTTGAGGAAATTGATAGTAAATTTACATAAAGACATCTTATTAAAAACCATAGAAAAAACTCATTTTCGCCCTATATCTTGTACACTTTTGACACAATTTGCAGGAATTTTTGCCCGAATTGGAGTTTTTAAAAACCGTTTTTGAAAATTTGGAGAGTGTACAACTCTTTATCTTTTATAATAAATTTTGTAAAAAAATTTGTTGCAGTATTTTTCTGAATATTAAAAACAGCGAAGATCGTTTTGCCGCCACCAAGATGTTGCGCTCGGGGCGACGGCCCCCTTCGCCCCCCTAACTTCGCCACTGCCCAATGTGCTGAGGCGATCAATAAGATATATTGAGATGAAATCGATGTCATGTGTTCAAAGGTAAACGGCTATCTCTCCGACATTTCTCGATTCCTCGTTGTACGAAACTTTACACTCTCCTCCACTAAATCCACAACGAAATTAGAGGTGTCACTTTTGACTGTCTGTGCTCCTTCACTCCTCATACGAAACAAAATCTTCAAGTCGCTAGCCGGCAGCACACGGGGAAAGGACAAAGAAACGTTGTTGGCAACTGTCAAGGCAATCGGCCGGTCGGTTCTTAACTACGTCGCACCAAACTTAAACATACACCTGGATGCAGTGAAACGCTGCC
Organism: Bactrocera tryoni; assembly: GCF_016617805.1. NCBI lineage: Eukaryota > Metazoa > Arthropoda > Insecta > Diptera > Tephritidae > Bactrocera > Bactrocera tryoni. The sequence continues at coordinate 13,688,156 of NC_052503.1, read as the reverse complement.
GAGGAAGCTCTAAACTTGTCAGAACACTGCACTCCGAAGCACGACAGGATGCCTTTTGATATCTCTTATCGAACATCTGCATATTAAGGCCCATATGCTCTAAGTTAAGGAACATATTAAAATCCTCTCCAATTAGTTCCTGCCGTGGTGCTTTCGCAGAAACCTGCTTGAAGTGAAACCGCCTCCTAAGAACATCAAGACGTCATTCCTCAAGTACGTCGACGACATCAAACAATGCGCCGACTAAGTTAAGGAACATATTAAACTCCACTCGAATTAGTTTCTGCCGGGGTGCTTTCGCAGAAACATTCCTCAAGTGGAACCGCCTCCTAAGAACATCAAGACGTCATTCCTCAATTACGTCGACGACATCAAACAATGCGCCGACCAGTCTTCGGACGCAACTAACTTCCGACAAGTACTGACAGTGCAGCCATCAACATCTTCATCAACTCCTTCTCAGCGAATGGCGTCAAACCACCACTCATTGCAGACGAAGAGCTCGAGTTGCCGCGAGAAACGGGAGTAACCCTTAGGCAGCTTCGTTCTGGAAACTGTAACAGATTAAACTCCTACTTATCCAGAATAGACCCTGACATATCAATTATATGCTCAGCGTGCACTGAGTCTCAGCATGACACTGACCACCTCTTTGCATGCCCCACTAACCCTACTCATCAGTCACCCTTCTCACTTTGGTCCCACCCCGCCGAAACAGCAGAAGTATGAGCGAGTTCTTTATTTCTCTTCTCGAGAGAGTATAATCGCTGGAACTTGCTCTTTCTGGTCGGTTTCTAGCATCCTTGTTTTCACTTCCGAAGCCACTTAGGGGAATTCTGTTTAAAGGAAATCAGTTGAAATCACTTAGTAGGTAGGTTTATGCTAAGATGAGGAAATTTCAACGACATTTAAAGGTTTCTCTTCTCTTCAGACTTTGCCTAAAGTCTGATTATGAACTAGTCAAAAGATCATTACATTGCATAACTTAATCTTTAATTCTTGCAGGATAGAGTCACATAGCGAGCTGCTGTGGTCACGTTGAACAGAAGTTGCTAGTTGTTGACTCTGAGATTTTAGGAATTGGCGGTTTACTAATAATAAGCTGAACCCATCGTCAATTCAGTCAAACCAGCGCAGTGGGTATACCGATTCTATAAAGCCGAGGTGTATATTTTTACAATTATCTAATGTAAGTGACAGATCACCAACAAAAATATCAGCCTAGAAATCCAACGCTGAATCATTCTTGCCAACAGGTTCTACTTTGGACTGAGGAGGCAACTGAAGTCGTCCTCAGCAGTGTTCGAGAGAAAGGTTTTGCGGAAAATGTATGATCCTTTGGGTATTGGTAACGGCGAGTACCGCAGCCAAAGGAACGATAAATGGAAAAGACAGAGACTGCGCTGGTCATGTTTTTCGAATGAAAGAGAATGCTCCAGCATTAAAAGTTTTCGATTCAGTACCCTGAAGAAGGGGAAGTGGAGAGATCAAGGGGAGAAGGATCAGGCTATTCTTAGTATCTCGAATTGGCGCCAAATAGCAAAAAGAAGAAACGACAGGCTGTTGTTAACTCGGCTATAGCCGCAAAAGCGGTGTCTATGCCAGTAAATAAAAAGAAGAGCCCGAACTAGAACTATGGTCAGGGACTAACTTAATGCATAGAAACCGAAAGATATACTACAGACTTTAATTACCAAACAAAACTCAAGTGCTCAATGATAGTTCGCGCGGAAAAAAATTAATAAATAAGAGATCTCATTTCGTAAACATACGCTCTTTAGTTTACAACTCTTGAAAGATTTGAATTCTCTTTGTACAACATTGCGTTCTTCTCCAGTTTACGCGCTTTGAAGATCACGCGCGACGAGCGTTTCGTGTGTGTCTTCTCGTGCACGTGCAACTGTTGTCTTCCACCATGCAGACAATTATTTGTTTTCAAGTTATCGCAGATACAAAGAGTAGCGCTACAATAACAACAACATCGTAGAGAACAAGGTCCACCGTTGTTCTTGGCGGCTGGCGACTGGCGGCAAATCTTTAACGTCGTTCGCGTTCGCGTTGCAGCAGAAAATTTGTCGGCCCACTTTGATGTTGGCAATGGCGTGTGCCGCTTACTGCCGAGATTACTGTTTGATTGTACACATACACATGCACACCGTTGCTTGCGCCAGCCGCTAACATTGGCAGCGTCGTGGTAGTGGTGGTCACCAAAGCCGTTGGCGGCGGAACCGACATCGCCGAAAGCAAGCTTAGCTTGCATGCAACATAACCGGAGCAACAAATTATTTGTTATTTGTTTTGTTTTTGTTATTGTAATAACTCTGCATTGAGGTAAACAAATTAAAGGTGAATGATAAATAGGAGGTGAGAGGAGACACACGCGAAAATCGAGTGGCACGACTTCTTTCCTTACTACATGTATCCATGCAAGTGTTTACGAATATAATTGTTGTAATTTTTTAGTCACTACATGCGAGCGGTTACTAGCCGCTTGTGAAGCGGTGTAAACTGTTTTAGTTTTTTGAAAAAATTCATTCTTGTAATTTAGATCACTGTTGCGATGAGCAAGCTCCGGCGACTGCTTCAGTGTCCTAATACCTGCTGGAGATGAATGGATGGTGTGGAGTTTATGACGAAGAAAACAGAATGCTTCATCTCAAGTGATTCGAAATTCAATAAGAAAATAAACGGGAAAATCAAAAAGTAACACAACTTTTTCCAGTTTCAGTGTCACTCACAACTGTAGCAATTTTAGAGCAGAAGCCTATAAGAAAGCTATAAATTTACTGTTTCGTAGTCACAGGACTTCGTGGGTATAAAAGGGATACCAGTTTAAGAATTCTAAAGAACTAAACTTGAAACAGGCACATCTTTGTCTCATTTTTACCGGAATGGAATCGGTTAGGTCTCCCCTTTTTTCTGATCAGGAGCACATATCAGCTTCTTTGTAGAATATGGTCAGACGAAAGCAAGCCCAAGGATTGGAATTTAAGAGTGGTCTGCCTAATACACTAAAAGTGATGCCCCACAATCTATGCTAACAACTGTGAGATAAGCCTCCTTAACATAGCATATATGGTTCTATAGAGTTTATTGGGTGAAAGATTAAAGCCCACCGTCAACAAACTGACGACCTTATCAGTGTGAATTCATAGATGGAAAATCAACAACTGACCAGATATTCACCATGCGTCAAATCTTGGAAAAGACCCGTGAAAAGAGGATCGACACACATCACCTCTTCGTCGATTTTAAAGCTGCTTTTGACAGCGCGAAGCTGCCTTTAACCCGCTATATCTGAATTTGGTATTCCCCCAAACTAATAAGGTTGTTTAAACTGACTGTTTTCTCTCCGCTGCGGCGCGGCACTCCTCGTCGTACCAGTTGTTCTTTTGCACTTTCCGAAAACCAATGGTTTCGGTTGCAGCTGAACGTAAGGAGTTTGAAATGCCGTCCCACAGTTCCCTTATACCGAGTTGTTGATGAGTGCTCTCAGAGAGCAGGAGTGCAAGCCGAGTAGAAAATCGTTCGGCAGTCTGTTGTGATTGCAGCTTTTCGCCGTCGAACCTTCCTTGTGTTTGTTGGCGTGCGTTTTTTGCTGCACAGAGGCGAATCTTGGCTGCAACAAAATAGTGGTCCGAGTCGATGTTAGGACCTCGGAGCGCACGCACATCTAAAACACAACATGATCGATCTGGTTGGTAGTTTTTCGATCCGGAGACAGCCAGGTAGCTTGATGAATTTTTTTGTGCTGGAATCTAGTACTACAGATAACCATATTTCGGTCCCCGGCGAAGTCGATCAGCCTCAACCCATTTGGGGATGTTTCCTCGTGGAGGCTGAATTTACCGACCGTAGTGCCAAAGATACCTTCTTTGCCCACCCTGGCGTTAAAGTCGCCAAGCACGATTTTGACATCGTGGCGGAGGCATCTCTCATAAGTGCGTTCCAAACACTCATAAAAGGCATCTTTGGTCACATCGTCCTTCTCATCCGTCGGAGCGTGGGCGCAGATCAGCGATATGTTGAAGAACCTCGCTTTAATGCGGATTGTGGCTAGACGTTCATTCACCGGAGTGAATAATAGTACTCGGCGACGGAGTCTCTCTCCCACCACGAATCCCACACCAAACTTGCGCTCCTTTATATGGCCACTGTAGTTAATGTCACAAGGACCTACTCGTCTCTGTCCTTGTCCCGTCCATCGCATTTCTTGGACGGCGGTGATGTCAGCCTTTATTTTCACGAGGACATCAACCAGCTGGGCAGCGGCACCTTACCAATTAAGGGACCGGACATTCCAGGTGCATGCCCTGATATCGTTGTCCTTATTTCGTTTGCCATGGTCGTCATCAAAAGAAGGGTTTCTCATCCGAGGCTGTTTGTCGCTTTTCATTGGGATAAGCTTTTTACGTGGCGGGTCCCAAACCCAGCGGACAACCCTATGCAGGGGATGTTTCGCCTTCTCACTTTAGCTCACCTTCGAACGGACGGCTACCCAGAGGATACTTGGTCAAAGACCGGAAGTCGTGAGCTGCTTGAGTCATATGTAAAAGAATCGTTTCTGGCCACTCCCAAGTGAATGGCGATCAGAGAACTTTCCTCACTTGCGTGAACTTCTACACATGACCCCATCCTCCTGTTAGCCCACAAAATAAAGGTCCAACAAAAAAAAACAAAGTTTTTTTAAACTTAGCCAGAATTAAGGACACTGACTCCATTTTCCCCCTTACTTCTTTAAAGCAGTATTTTCTGGTCGTTTTATTGCGATGTCCATTTAGCACCTGTTTATTTTCCCACAATTACAGCTCAAATGCGTTTCAAGGCTAAAATCAAAAGGGAGCGCCAAGGAGATCGAAGTAGCAGTTGCGGCTATATATGTATGTGTGTGTAGTCCTTCGGTATGCTTATCCTTGCGGTTCCTTTAAGACTTGAACTAATGTAATAGCTGCATACAAGAGCATACTCAAAGTCCAATTATATATAGGTATGTGTATGAGATAGAGTTGACACAGCATTTTCCATGTCCTGAATAACCAAAAGTGAGTTGCGATACAGCTGTTAAAATTGAAGACAAATTGCCAAATTTTGTAAAGTATTGAAATATAGAATATGTTGACCATAAGCGAGGGTGGATCTGTTAGACTATAATATTTCATTGGACTTGAGCTTTCTCTTTGAAATATTGCAATGATAAATATCATTCCGTAAGTCTCCCAGATATCACTACATATCATAATCACGTATCCAAATTTACTATACAGATACGACTCTAACCGCCTTTTCTGAAAAGAATACTCGCTATACAGAAATTAAGGGACAATGAGGCGATGATTGGAGACACTGAACCCTCAATTACTGAAGCATAAGACTAATTTACTTCAAAATGATATAGAAAAGTTAACCAATCCTGACCAACATATAGCCCATTTCGTTGAATAAATTTACCAAACAAATTGTTATCTTTTCAATTATATTGTATGATTTTTTTCTTAAACGTATTTTCGAATATCAAAATCATTTACTGATAATCGATTTTCCCAAAATCCTCTTGAGGCCTCTTGAGGTGAAAAATTCAAAAGCAAAATCATGCTTTTGTACTTATAAGATGGCAACAAGCTCTCGAAGATTCCGGAGAGTCTTTATCGATTATAAATAGATATGAATCTGGATTTGTTCTGATGGAACACAATTTTTCCTCTTTTGGCCAAAGATGGCCACTTCTGTGCTATTGCTATCTACGAACGGTCAAATTGTTAACAATATAAATCCGAATTAAAAGTTCAGCCGTAGGTGATTAGCTCATTGTAGCTCATAGCACACTTTCCCTGCAAAGTCTTACTGTCTGCGAACTCTGTCTTGGCCGTGTCTGCTAACCGAGATACAACCACGAGCATTTTCGTTTGACATCGTCATAAATGACCAGAATTTTTTAACTTAACTCTTGTGGAACGAGCTTCTTTTTATTAAATTACTCAATCAACGAAACCATAATTTTTTATAGGCTGCTAAAGTCGGTATACCTCAGACGATAGAGAGATCGTTGAAGACTTGCCTCGTTCAGGACAACTTTCGACCTCTTCAAATGATGAAGATATTAAAAAAGTGAAGAATATGGCCGTATTGAGGCATTTGCGTGAGAACATCTGTCGAAAACGGCCGGAATTGTGGAGGAACAATTCATGGATTTTACACGAAGATAATGCACCATCGATCCAGCCACAACTGTAACCGAATTTAAAGCTAAAAACGTAATGAGTACAATCGATCAATTGCCGTGTTCACCAGATTTTGCTCACTGTGATTTTTTCTTATTCCTCAAACTGAAATTGAAGCTCTGTGGAACACGTTTTCAATCGATCGAAGAGATAAAACAAAATTCGCTGAAGAAGCTGAAGACCGTTCCAAAAAGTGCTTACGAAAAATGTTTTGAGGGATGGAAAAATTGCTGGCTTAATGATATTACATCTAGTGGAGATTACTTTGAAGGCGACAAAATAAATAGTAATGCATAATTAAATATTTTACGTTTTATTTACAATTTTCGAATACTTTTTTCTCACTTATACAACAAGAGATACAGGTTACTAAAATCATATATTGGAAAAAATAAGGTATTTCATTTTACTGCACCTTATATTTTGTAATGATACCAACAAATTTCCTCATTTCTATTATTTAAATCCAAAGAAAATCACTTACCAATTTTTCTTCATTACCTACATACAAAGGTACTTGATAAAAGTCTGTTTGCACCAACAATATTTAACATGTGTTATAATTAAGTACCTCTGGTTTAAAGTAATTATTTTTCTGCTAATTGTTTGCTATTGTTGTGGTTGCGGAGATCTTCAGGTAATTGTATTGCAATTGTGTCTGAAGTTACCCGCAAGTATTTGCCAAATATAAACAAGAGGCATATTTGTTAAGCCGACGGCGCTCGGTCAACACAAACAAGATGTGGAAGTTGTGGATAATAAAAAAGCACACAGAAATTGAGAAATTTTTCAGCAAGGAACATGCACACCATGTAACCAGTAAGCGGAGAAACGAAACCTTAGGAACCACTGCGCAACAGGGAGGAAAGTCATAAGTGCAAATATTTGGAAGTCTGAATTCACTACTAGAGGTACTTAGAAAGTATAGAATGCCTAGTTGATAGCCTCTTCCATATACAAGAGTTAAACACGCCACTATGGGCTTATCCTAATGCGCAAGCGCCTTGGCGACAAAAGACAAAGATATGACAAACACATTTGTGTTGCTGAGACTAAATAAAACAAGTAAATACACTGCTTAGTAGAATTATAAGCTTTTGATTTAAATATACATATGTGCTTTTTCCGACAAAGCAAACGCAGTTATCGGAGAAGAAGTCTCTACTTCGGCTTTATTCTGCACAGCAGCAATTCAAGTAATGACTTTTACCGAGCGTGTCGTGATTGTAATAATTTCTTTACTATTATATTCATTATGGTTTGTTGTTTTTGTTGTACGCCATCGCTGTATAAATATGGCTTTGTTTTGCCGGCGGCTACGCTAATTGTTGTTCGTGTTGAAGTTGAAACGTTAATGCCGCCACAACAACAAAGCGCCGCACAGCATCCACTCGTAAAGAGTTGTAAAAACAACTACAACAACAACATTGTTGACAAACGGCAAGCATTTGAACTTGTATGCTACACATGCGCTGCGGCCTCCAGCTTCTGGCACTGTCCACTGGTCTCTGGTGTTCGTGGTTCGAGTCCCGTGGGTGCCCTCCACTCATAAATATTCAACTCCAGCGAACCGCTGTCCGCTTGGCGTTAGGCGGCAGAAGCTTAGCATTTGTAGCGTAGCTATTTTTCTAATTTACTAGCTAACTACTAGCTCTCGCTGACGGCGAACGCTTGCAAGCGATTTTTGCGTCTGGATCTACTTGTGCAGTTACACATATATTGACCAAAATGCGCTATTATGGGTACCATCGCCGACAAAGGGTGCTGTTGAGCGGTGCTTTGTTGTTGTATATGGTACGTTCTACTTTCTTATGCATTCCTCACCCTAGAGAATTATGATCTTGGAATGATTAATACTATTAAGCTCTCAGCATACTATGCAAGTTGCTTAGCATTTCAGCGGATTTAATATCTTCAAGCTCTCTTCAATCCCAAGTGTAAAACTGATTTCTCTAAACGAGCAAACTTTTCCGATTTTAAATTCTTCTAATGTTATTCTTGAAGGATTGAGTCATGTGTACAAGTTCATGGAAGTGAATAAAGTTCTCTAAGTGTCATTCACTTGGGAGTGGGCAGAAACGATTATTTTACATAAGGCTCAAACAGCTCACGACTTCCGGTCTTAGACCAAGTATCCCAGGGTAGCCAAAGGACATCCGTTTGAAGGCGAGCTAAAGTCAGAAGGCGAATCATCTCTCTCCAGAGTTGTGCGCCTCGGGCGAGAGATCCCTCTTTTGATGACGACTATGGCAAAATATCCGTCAGGATCGGAAAAGACCTCTCCAAGCCATTCGATACCAAACGAGGTTTTAGACAAGGCGACTCCCTAACATGCGACTTCTTCAATCTACTGGTAGAGAAAATAATTCGTGCTGTAGATCTAAATAGAGAAGGAACAATCTTCTACAAAAGTGTACAGCAGCTGACGAACGCCGATGACATTGATATCATTGGCCATAACAACCGCGCCGTTAGTTCTGCGTTCTCCAGAGCGGACAATGTAGCAAATGGGTCTGGTTGTGAACGAGGGCAAGACGAAATATCTCCTGTTATCAGACAAACAGTCGTCGCACTCGCGACTTGGCTCTCCCGTCACTGTTGACGGTCATAACTTTGAAGTTGTATAATAGATAGGAGGATATAGCAGGATAACTCTTTCCAACAGGTGCTACTTCGGACTGAGTAGCCAATTGAAAAGTAAAGTCCTCTTTCGATGAACCAAAACCAAACTCTACAAGTCACTCATTATTCCCGTCATGCTATATGGTGCAGAGGCATGGACGTTGACTATATCTGATAAGTCGACGTTGCGAGTTTTCGAGAGAAAAGTTCTGCGAAAGATTTGTGGTCCTTTGCGCATTGACAACGGCGAATACCGCAGTCTATGGAATGATGAGCTAACGACATTGGCATAGTTCAGCGACACCACTCCAGCTCTGCGAGTGTTCTCCGCAGTATCGCCAGGGGAAGCAGAGGAAGAGGAAGAAGATCAAGTTCTCGTAAAGAAAACATTTTTGTTTGACAAGATATCTTAACGAAATTCGGCGTAGGTATGTTATTGTCCAAGCCAGTACTAGCTTCTCCGAACATATAGAATAGTTTCCAGTCGGAGCTAACATTTCCACTTGTTTGAAAATAAATTATATTATATTCAAAACCTCAACTCACAATCGTTTTTCTATTCCCTACATTCTCTGAGTGTAGCTCAATATATACAAAAATAACTACATACAAACATACACGTATGTGTGGCTTGAATTGTGTACCTGTGCACGCATGCGTACACATCTTCCCTTTCTAATTTAGCGTCTAATCTGCGCCAGAAGCGTTGTTGCGTTTTACTTTCATCTCACCGCCAACGGTAGAGCGGCTCGCCATACAACAATTGCTGCGCAGCGCCGCTTCTGCAGCGGTGATTTGTCGTTTAGGACAGACAAAGATAATTCAGATCGCTGATTATTACGGGTAATCCACTCAAGGAAAAGATGAAACTGGAATTGTTTGGCTTGACGTTAAAGTACCTAAGCGCTGCGAGTGCATAAATACAAAAGTTGTTGTTGGTATGGTAGTAGCTGATATCTAAATACATGGATATAAATATATATATGTTTAAAGTACACTTGTGTTTGTGGCAACCACGCATGCAAATGAGAGCCAATAAAACGACTTGGAGTGGAGTGGGGTAAGCGAAACGTTCAAGGCCTTTTGCGCATCCTTGAACACTTAATATGGCAGCCCTTGCAACTAGCCGACACATTTATTCAAAGTGCAGGAACCAAAACAACAACAACAATGAGTGGACTCAAACACAAACACTTTGTGACATCATTAACCACTCTTTAATAGATTTTGTGGTGCACTTTTGTCGGCTTAGCCAGCGCCTTTGAGTGGCGGCGGTGTAGAATTTACCACCTGAACCGCATGCACAGACGCCGTCAACCACCGTCAACCACCGTCAACCGCCGTCAACATGAAAGCAAGTGTGGCCAAGTGTGCGCCATAAGGTGGAGCGCTGGAACGTCCGTTTGCGTTGTTTGCGGTCGCCGCCGCCGCCGCCGGCCTTTGGTCACGACACGACAAGTGCTAACCTTCACGTGCGCCCGCCCCACTTTTGTCCAATCGACCCGCGAGTCGCGATCATTTGCCAATGCAGCGCCGCCCAAAGAAGCGCCTATCTAGCCAACGGCAAGCCGGAGCGAAATTGCAACGCCGCAGCACAGTAGCTGTGATGATAATAACCGCAATCAGCGGCATAAAAAACTCGCTCGTAAAATATAATAAAATCTGTTGCGCTGTATAAGACGTGGCATTGTGTGACGTAGAGTGCCATGCACGAGTCCAGCACCGAACAGTGGGACAAACTGCAAGTTGACGAGACTAAAAATTACTAAAATACCGTTGCATATCTTTGTATTTATAGGATTTGGCTTAGCCTTAACGCCTAGCAGCTGAAGTAGCCTCCGTGCTTAAACTCCGCATTTTGGTTTGGCTAAGTTTAGTGCGTCATTATCGTATTTTCTGTATTGTCATGTATGTACGTCTTTGCTTAAGCAAAATCATTTTCTTCTGTGTTTTTTTATTTAACTTTTGTGCATTCGTTTTTAATTTCAATTTTGCTTCTCGTACTCTGCTAACTGCTGATCGTCATCACCACTGCCAACGCCATCGCCAACCATCGTCATCACCATTGCGGTCTCTTTGATCCTGCCATTCTATTGTTCCGTTTCAAAGGCCACTATTATGTAAACAATCGGCACCTTTGATCTTGGCCGCTTCAAAGCGTTGCCGACAACCTTCATCTTGCCGCACTCCGCCCTTACTTCCTCGCTCGCTCTCTCCCTTGGTGCGATGTGTCTCTTTTCGTACAACAACTGGCGCGCTGAGCGCATCACTTAATCTTATTACGGAAGCACAGAGTTTACGTGCCGCAACACTCATTTTACTCACACTCAGTGACTTAAAGGAATGCGCGCATAAAATGGGTATCACATTTCGTTTTTGATGCAAAAAAGAGATAAATTTGACAGTTGTCGAAAGGTAATAAAAATATACAGATTTTGACAGTTCGCAAAAGTGATAAAAAGTTGCAAGCAATTGGAAAGCCAGATTTAGAATTCAAATTCCAAAATTATGGTTCATCTTATCTGAGTTTTGCGTATACAAATACTTCTAGAAGCTAAGTTTTAAGCTTGCCTAATGTTGATAATCTGCAACCCATAGGTCTACTTTTCTCACCTTCACATTTTCTGTTGTAGATTCCTATGTGATTTCTTTTTAAAACTTTACAGCATGAAGATCCCGATTTTCCAAGACGCTTTATACTTTCTTTAAATTCATCAAGTCCGTAGCCATAAATAGCACTTTGAATGTTCAAAATCTTTTACCAAATAAATAAATCCTAGAAACCACACGCATAACCCTGTATACCACTCTGCATGAGCTGAGTACACCGCTACAATTACGGCGTTTATTTGAAGGTATTCACCATTCACGGATAACATATTTGCTATTGGTCACTGGTTTGAAATATGTGGAGCATTTGCCGCATTTGGTAGTTTTGATAATAATATTTTAGTGTACTGAGTGCTAAGTTATTGCTAGTGGCGTATATTTTCGCAAGCTACATATAGCAGAAGAGCTAGCCTCAGCTATTGGATCTTTGTTTTTTTACCAAGCCAAAGGTGTGAAAATATTAAAATGTGGGCACAAAATAGTAGGACTTTTTAATTTACATATATTTTGTTGGTACGACTATCAGTGGCATCTGTGCCAAATGTAACATCCAAATAATTATTGTTTTTTAAACGCTTGTCTTTCGGAAGCACATGCATTCGCCGATTTTTGCGATAAGTCAAACTATGCTCCATTGAAGAAGCTCCATTAAGTTTTGTGTGCAAAATAAAATGTCTGTTGTCGAAACGTTCAGAATGTGGAAAAAGGCCTTCGGTGATAATTTTTTGTCGCGAGCAAGCTTCCTAGGTTGGTACAAATTATTCAAATACGGTCGAGAACGCGTTGACGACGAACCACATCCAGGGCGGTCATCAACATTAACTGATGATGAACACGTCAATAAAATAAAGGAATTGGTTCTTGAGAATCGATGATTTTCAGTCAGAGAACTTACTGACATCGTTGGAATATCGGAAAAATCCGTGAAAACCATTTTAAAAGATCATTTGGGCCAAAGAAAAGTAAAAGCATGATTTATTGCCACTAAATTTTTTCGAAAAGCAGCGTCGCTTTATCGTCTATGAAACAATGCTTTCCGACTACCAGGGTGTCATGAAACATATTACTAGTGACGATGTGCCTTGGATCAATGCTTACGACTCGAGAACAGAGGATCACTCGGCTGAATATCGTGGCAAAAAACCAAAAAACCACGACAATGCACGATAAACAAGATTATCTTGACAGTTTTCTTCGATTATCGAAGTATGGTACACTCCGAATTATCTCCGACTGGCCAAACTGTCAACAAGGAATATTATTTGAGTGTTATGCGTCGCTTGCGAAAAGCTATTCATAAAAAGACACCGAAATTATGGGCCGACTTTGTTTTTGCACCAATATAATGCACCGTCGCAAGCTGCATTGATCCTTCGTGATTTTTTCGCCAGATTTTCAACCAATATCGTTTTCGATATTCGGTATTTGCCAGATTTAGCTCCGTGTGATTTCTGGCTATTCAGCAAACTCAAACGACTTTTCCAGTTAAACCGTTTGGAGTCAATTGAAGACATTAAATGTGAATCGCTAAGCCAATTGAAGGTTATTCCGGAAATTGACTTTAACAACTGTTTCGAAGATTATAATGTCGCATGACGTTTTCATTATCCAAAAGGTATTTGAATCTATCTATTAAGCAGTCAATAAGATTTTCCATTTCTTTGGTTTTCAAAGCACATACTTTTTCGGAAAGCAGCAAACTCAATGTACATACATTGAGACCCTGTTTGTTTGTCGGCCGCAAATTCTTGGTTTGGGGGTAATTTTACCCATTTCCGCCCTCTGAATCCGCCACTGATGTAACTGTAACTTGAAGTAGGTTAGGTTATACTTACCGACTGTTACTCCATATCGTCACCTGAAATACAAAATAACGTAACAACATTTTCGGAAATTTACAGAAGAAGGAATGAAACACGTAATAAAATGAAACATAAGTGAAACAAAATTTAAATATTGGTTAAAACTGGGTTATACGATCTGATCCGTATCTGATAGCAGAACCTTAAATATATGTATGTAATTTGAAATAGTTTATCGTAATCAATGAAGCACTCAATTTCGAAGTTTTCGATGATACGTTATTTTGCATTTTAGGTGACGATATGTAGACCTACTGCTCCTTAATAATTCAGAAGAAAGTTCAGTTTAATATGAGCTAAAGTATTCGTCTAAGCTTTTTTCGAACTTTAACTTGACTTGATATCTACTCCGGTATCTCCGGCAGGTTGTGACCTGTCTTTAGGCCAACTTCCATCCTTCAGTCCGTCGAGACCGTGTCAGTAAAAAGCATGCGAGATTTCTTCCGCTCCCTTGTACATGATCTTGACAATCTCGCATGTCTCTAAGGCATTCCATCTCATCACCGATCCGTCAGTCAGTCTTTTTGAAAATTTAATTGTATATAGTTTTTAGTGAGTTTTTTATTTCATATATTGGTTCGATAGCCAGACGGTTTGCACGCTTGGCTCATCAGTTATTTCGTGTCCCGGAATGCCCTTGAAGTTCAGAAACCTCTGCATATGCAGCCGCTATTCGGCAATCACGATTCTTACTGCCTCCTTGCTTCTAACGCATTCTCTGATGCAATGCGATGTGAGATTAATGCCTTAATTGCCGCCTGCCTATGTATAGATTTCTGTTTCTGTTGCCTTCCAAAATTACTCCCAGAAATTTGGTGTGCTTCATAATACAATAGCTAACTCAGCTCTGTTGAACCTAAAGAGTTTCCATGGCGGAATTTATAAATTTTTGTAAAGGATATTCATCATTCATCGGGATTTTTTCTTGGTTTGGCTGATATCGCCCACCGGTCCATGTTACTGATTTTGTCTAGAAGCTTCCTCGTCACTACTAATACTATGTCGTCTACATAGGCTACCAATTTGGATACTTCCCTTTCAGATTTCGTTGAAGCCTCAAGTCTCATGCGGTCATCCACGTCCGTTAATGCCGATGTCATCGAAACAATAAAGAAACATTGTTTGAGAATCATCGCGATGGCATCAAAGAGAGAGCAGAGGATCTCAACATCTCTTATGGATAGACCCAACACCTGTGTTGTCGATATCGGAGCACTATTTTATATAGCAGCCCTACACACTAAATGATCGAATACTTGTCCTGGTATAGAAAACTTTTTAATTTGAATAATTTTTCAAGGCAACAGTACAATCTTCGAAGAAATTGTTCAGATCGGATGACTTGCATATTGCTGCCATAAAAACTGACCGTTTAAATCAAGTTAAAAAATCTTTTTATACCCTTTTCTACTATAATAAATTTACCAGTGAAGGGTATTATAGCTTCAGTACGGCCGAAGTCAACTTTTGTATTGTGTTTTTTTACTAAAATACCTATGTTTTTTATTAAAACCGTCACAAAACTCATCACGCTGACATAAGTCCATCCCATATCAAGTAATAAAAATCGACTCAAGCACATAAAGGTAGACACATAAAAAGCATATTAAAGCATTTTTATTGAGCGTAGCTAAATTCATATGTGTATCTTCTCATCTATTCTTATGTGACTATTTGAAAATCAGCAACAATGTGTCGGCAAGACATTAAAGGTTAGAAAATTATTTGTTTCAACTTTAATTATCTGTCATTAATTGACATGAAATTTTATAATTTAATGACGGTTTATATGCCGCCTCGTGAAGCCTAGCAAATGGTCGGCGGAACGGCTAACTAACACATAAAGGGAGACACAAGCAACGAAAAGGTAGCGAACCTTTGCCACCGTTCACGCAAATAGCGACCTTTTCGTCTACAAATAAATCAAAATGGCCATCAAATTATTTTATAATGAGGTTAGTTGAAATTAAATTGGTTATTAAGTGCTTTAAAATTTTTAGAATTTTTAGAAAACAGAATTCAAAATTGAAGCACATTATCTGTTTTTTGGTAAATTTTAAGATGTACGATCATACTTATATTATACTTATATATATATATATTATAACCCCCAAAATTAATATATCATTTTTTTATATATTCTTATTATTTTATTATATTTTTTTATATATTCTTATTATTTTATTATATTTTTTTAAACAATTTTAACGAAAATTTTCAGATGTATGATCATATTTATAAAAATTTTTACTCCCAAAATATAATATTTTAATTTATTTTTATACTTTTATTATTGAACTTTTTTTGTAAAATTTTGAAGATTTACAAAAAAAATTTCGGAAAAAATTTAAAATTTTCGATATTTTTTTTTTTTAATATTTTTTAACTCATAGAAGTTCCTCACACAATAAATAATATTTTTATTTTATTTATTTATATTTATTATTGATTTAACTTTTTGTTTTTGTGAATTTTCTAATTTTTGTTTTTTAGTTTTTAACTCATAAAACTCCCTACACCATAAATAATATTTTTATTTCATTTATTTATATTTATTATTTCTTTTATTAAATTTTTTCTGTAAATTTTTGAATTTTTTACAAAATAATCTTACCATAAAATTCCAAATTTATACGTTTTTTAACTTGTAAAATTTCCTCACACAGTAAATTGCAGCATTATCCTTTGACGCAACTGGCATTAGTTGCAACTGTCGCCAAGCAGCAAAAATGACATTTATAATTACACTAAATAAAGCTTTAAGTCACACATACACACCACTACACCTCCAAAGAAAAACTCCAAGTGCTGAAATAACACACTTTTAAACGAAATAAATTTGCACGGAAATGACGTAGCTTTGGTTCTGTGCTTGCTCAACACCAAAGGGAGCGCACACACGCAGCACAGCATTAACAAAAGACTTAAGCGACGAACTCGAATTCCGCTCATGTGCTCCTAAAATTCTAAAAATGAATATGCCAGCAAACAACGGGTAAGGAAATTCAAAAGTGAATACTTGTATAGCAACAACAAAAATAAACGAAATAAATTACAATAGCAAGAACAAAAAGTAAAATGTCGAAATAAAGGGCAAAGTAGCGAATAACAACAGAATTAGAGGCGGTCAGTTTTAATCGGTAAAAACCAGAAGCAATTTCGGCATTCGATTAAGAAGATCAGAGGCGCAGATAACAATGGTAATGCGATTATTATTAAGTAGCCGAAGAGCGGGATTATAACATTTATTAAGAACATGATTTTATCGTTGGCTTTTCGCTTTGCCGCTTTTTGGCTTTGGTCTTTGGTCTTTGTGTTTTGCCGTGTGCCGCAAATTGTTGTTATTGTGCCACTACCAACACCAGCGGTATTTTGAAGTTTTGTAAACAGTAGCCGTTATTTTTGCACATTGAAGGTTGCTGAACCAACTCGCGTGGTGTGCTTGTACGAGGGACATTGGTTAGCTCGTTGAATATTTTTGGTTCACTAAAGCGCAGATAAGCTATGTATATAGATCTCTTTGGTTCATTAGACTATGAAATATTTTATAACAGAAAATAGTTGCAAAAACCCTTATTTTCTATGAAGAATTCGTTTGAATTGAATCCACATATTTTATAGCTAGAGCTAAACGTCAAAGGACAATTGCATAGTACCAGCACTGCGTTTGTAAGAAATTTTATTTTTTGACGAAATGTATGGTATTTCGAAAAAATAGGCAAAACTAGTTTCACGTGTTAATGAAATAATATTTCTGATGACAAGGAGCGCCCGAATAGGCGAAATGCCGATCCGGGAAGCTCTGGAAGGCGACAATATTTAATAATAAAATAAAAACAAAAAAACAATTTTATTTGCTTTACCCTATGTCTACTTAAAAGTCAGAAAAAAACTCATTTCACGTAATTTTTTTTAAAGAGAAGCTTTATTTGAAGTTTGATTCAACAAATTTGCATTTACCGGATTTAACTTACTTAATAATTGATGTATCGTTTTGAAAAATTTGGATGCTCTTGATGCCGTAGGCGATTTCCAGAAGGATTTTCGAAAAATATGCCTATGACGAAGAAGATTTTTCTGATTTAATGATCATTATCATAAAAACTTTTAAATCAGAATTTTTTCCAACATTTTTTTAAATAAAATTTTTTCAAAAAATAACATTTTATTTTTATTTCTTAAATTTCTCACAAATTTTATCTTTCAAACATTTTTTCAAATATTTTATATTTGAAAAAAATTTCGAAATTATTTTTGAAACATTTTATTTTGATATATTTTTTTCAAAAATTTAAATTTTGGTTCAAAAATTTATTTTGCTTTAAAACGATACATACTTAAGATCTCAATTGCGAAGTATTAAACCCGAAAAGTCTAGGATGTGTTATTCAAACCATATTTAATTGAATTTCGCCTTAGACGATTTCGAGAAGGATTTTCGAAAAAGATGCCTTTGGCGAGGAAGATTTTTCTGACTTAATGATCATTTATCATAACTATTCTTATAAGAAAATAAAAACTTTTAAATCAGAATTTTTTCCAACATTTTTTTAAATAAAATTTTTTCAAAAATATAACTTTTTATTTTTTAATTTTTTTCACAAATTTTATCTTTCAAAAAGTTTTTCAAATATTTTATTTAAAAAAAAAAATTCGAAACTATTTTTGAAAATTTTCATTTTGGTATATTTTTTTCAAAAATTTAAATTTTTCGTTCAGAAATTTATCTTGCTCTAAAGCGATATTTGGTTGAATTTCGCTTGGGTCTCAAAAAAATTGTCTTATATCAAAGTAGGTATTCAACATCTTGAGAAAGGAGAGAGAATTTGCGAATAAATCTGCTTTTAGAAAAAACTTACTAACACCAGATATTAAGCACCATATTTAAGTGAAAAGCTGTTGATAAAAACTGAATTCCAGAAATTTAGAAGTATGCGTCTAAATTATGTCATTACTGTTCAATGAAAGTAGAAGTTAAAAAAATTCAAATTTTTATGACATACATGAAAAGAATAAAAGAAACATAACAATGATTTCTACCTTGGGAATACCGAAAGGTGCAACAAAGAGGTCTTGCATCGGCCTTGGGAATTTCCAAAGAAATTCTTTCGAACAATCCGGTCGGGAGGCGTCGTTTTAACCAAGTCAACAATATATGAGAATCTTACTTTCGATTGTATGCAATGAAATTACTCATGATTACTCTCAGTCAACAGCTTTTCAAGGTAAAATTTCTGCATATTAGGGTGGGTAAAAAAAAATCAATTTTACTTTATACTCTGAGAGGTTGAACTATGGTATATGGTCATATAACATTATGTAACATGCACGAAAATGTAAATAGATCATTGATTAGAGGAAGTTTTATGCTTCATTTTAGGTTTGGACTACCCAAAACGAAATTTTGTTCTGGAAAAAAGAGCCAAGTTCACCAAATCAAATTCCAAAAATTATTTAAGAAAGCAAAGAGGTTAACAAGATCATATTCCGAGATTGACAAAGGCCCAAAAACGTGTATAATCAACCGATCAAAAAAATCCAACTCTCATTGACTAACAAAAATTCATTTAAAAATAAAAATAAAATCTATTATTATTTATTTGAAAGTGGCAAATAAAGATTTGAAAAGTATGTACTAAATGTCAAAAAAAAAGATTTTTAAAGTTTACTTCTAAGTTTTCTATAAACATTAAAGACCGTTGATCTCTGCCTAAAAGTCTAAGCTTTTTAATAACCTTTCAGTAAACCTTCAAGGGATCGAATGACTTAATTGCAATGTTAGTCAAAAACAATAAAAAAGTGTAACGGTTTTCGACAATATGTCAAAAACTCACAAATGCCGCCGCAAATCGAAATCAAAGAGTGTCAACTAAACAAACGGAAGAGCACAATTGCGATGAACGCGAGTGCGAGTACGAGCATAGATGTTTTTATGTATGCACACACACACACACAGAGACACACATTCGGTTTGCATTATTTTGCCGCGTTACTTCATTCACCGATCATTATTAGTTTTGTTATTGTTTACCATATTCTAAACAAAATTGCCGCCACTTGCACACAACTGACATACTCAAACACACACACACATACAGTCAAACACTTTGCACTTTACGCAAACGAATGTAAACAAAAGAGCAAACGTAAATAAGAACAAAAACCTGCGCGCTCACACACATGCACTCCACACAATTACCTGCACGCCGCTGCAAACGCAGGCAAACTGAGCAGCGATAAGGTGGATGTGACTTTCTTTGCTTGCCGCGCGGCAAGAGCGCACAACAATCCACTGATAAGGCGACGCGCTGGCAAACAAGTTGTTTGCCGAAGAGCGCGCACCTGTGTACAGTGCGAGAGCGAGAGCGCCAGTCACTAATACAATGAAGAGCAACCAACTGCACTGCAATTCCACCGCTCGAGTTGTAAATAACAACAACAACGCACACACAAACGCAAGCATTCTCTGCCGCACTCGCAGCTTAGTCGCTGACGAAGCCATCGCCGTCGCTGCCATCTCAAAATTGGGCCTACTGATATGCACGCTTGCTCGCCTTCGTATGCATGTTGTTATTGTTCGTGCTGCTGCTGCTGATGTTGCTTGTCGGCCAGATCACACGATCGACAGCAGAAGCAAGCAGGCAGTGGTGGCTGCGACGGCGGCAGCTTCTTCCACAGCTCGGCAACTTTACAAGACACAGCCACATTTCGTTGCCGTTTATCTGCGTTCACCTTCAGCATTCCGCGACGAACGCTCAGTGCAAACGGACGTGTATTTCTCTGTCACGAAATTGTCACAAATAGTAGTCTGCAGATTTCAACTGACACCAAAAAAAGCGTAAAGTGTTTAAGCGAAAAATTATTGAGTATTTGAAAATCACAATTATCATGCTATCAAAACAACAACAACAAAGTGTAATAAAAGTGGTTTACTGTGTTTAAAATCTTTAAATTTTTTTTAATTGCAAGTTTGCGCCAGAAGTGTTATGTTTGATTAGAAAAATAAAAGAAATCACCACAACAAAGTGTGCGCAAGCAACAAATATAAGATTGAAGATATAAAATTTATATTAATTGATAATGTCAAGTGTAAGCGCAGTGTAATTATCGCTACAAATTTATATCAATAAAATGGCAAGGCCAAATTTCAACAACAACGAACGCATGTTGACAACAACTTTTAACACAACAACAAAAAACAAAAATATGTCTTCAAGCTCTGCAACAAATCAACGGACTACGAGTAATCGGTGGATGAAGGTGAGTTCATTGAGCAAAAAAATGGAAAAAATAGCAGATAATCTGAAAATTATTGAAAAGCACAATGGAAGTTGAATAATACTTTGAAGCGGCACATCTTTACATCCAAACGCATTTTTTAATTCAAATTTTCATTTTCAAGAATTCCCCAAAAAAAATTTTTTAATTTAAGAAATTATTTTTTTGAAATAAAATTTAAAACAATATTAATAATCTTGAATAAATTTATTTTTTGAAATTTTGAAAATAAATAATTTTTTTTAATATATAAAATTAAAAAAAAATATTAATACTCCTCCACTTTTCGATGTTGTTTAGCAGTATTATTTTTAGTAAGCTAACTGTAAGTGGTGAAAGTAGTAATTGTTTTAAAAATTCGAATACAAAATTAATATTTTTACTGCAAGGTTTCAAAACATATACTTTAATGCCGAGATCGTTTGGAAAAGACGGTAGTCAAAACACCTTTATTTTTTTAATATTAACCTTAACAAATTTTTGTTAATAGTTTTCAAGATTTTCGAAAAATAAGACACAGAAGCATCCAAGCCAATTTTAGACAAATATTTTTTATATTTTTGAAAGTAAAATGATAAATAAAACTTTTTACTTATTAAAATTTTTTTTTCGAAAACGGCGTTATATGAAGGAGTTATATATTTTGAATCGGTCTTTTAGCCTTTTCATGAAATAATATTTAAATCTGAATATTTTTATTCTAACGCGCAGAATTTTCATATGTATTCTAAATTTTTTCCTATGAAAACTTTCATGAATATTTTTATGAAAACCCAACTTTGAAAACGCCGCAAATATTTTGTTGTTCATTAAAAAATTGTTAAATGTTATTTTTTTTTCATTTAAAAATTTCATGAGAATTTTTACGAAAAACTATCTAAGAAATATACGCAAAAACTTTTTTAAAATTTTATATATTTGGTACTACCTGATCAAATTTGACTCGGACTGGTCCATTTTAAATTTTTTTTGCATTTGTTTGTGCTTAAATACTTAAAAAATTTCATGAATATTTTTCTGAAAACCCAACTTTGAAATGTACGCGAAAAGTATTATTTTTATCAAATTGATCAAATTTTACTCGGACTGGTCCATTTAAAGTTTTTTGCATGCATTTGTGCTGAAATATGTGAATATGTAATGTTTGACAGTTCGGGTCGAAGGTGACCATATAGATCATATAGACCATATAGATCATATTATATTCCCACGAAAGTCGGGTCTATGTACTCAGAATGAACCAACACAGTAACTTATTATTACTAAAAATTAATGGCGAGTACCAGAGCAGCAACAATTTAACCATCGAATACAAAAGGCATAAAATTTTCAATAAAACAAAGTTTTCACCGGTAAACGAATTTCTAAGATACTGTGAAATTGTATATTACTATTATTTCTTAAGTCTGTTTTCACACATGAACTTCATGGAAGAAAATTCAGAACTTTTAAAACACAACGATCAATTTTAGATAAGGGTTGGTTGTCTGTTACTTCCCAATAGATATTTATGAATATAATATAAAATAAATTAAATATCAAATTAAAATAAAATGAACTAGAATAATTAATTTGAAGTCTCAGAAGCCTTTAACTTGTGACTTCTTCGATTTTTTTAAGGCTTTGTTCAATTTAGTCAAAGAAACCACAAATTAATATTTATATTACAATCTCGAAATCTAACATTTTGAGTTCATAAGAATTTTATTTATTTGTTGACTTAACAAAATTTAAAAAAAATTATATTTTTTTAGATTTCAGCTTTAATAAACTCAAAACCTTAAACTCGAGTTTAAGTAAGTGTTTAAGAAAATTACATAATATGTTGACTTAGTTAACTTATATGTATAGTAGAATTTACGTAATTTTGAAACTCAAAACTTTTAACTCGAGTTTAAGCAAAATTATAAAAATGGTATAATTTCTTGTCTTAACTCCTAATTTAAACTCGAGTTTAAGTTAAAGTTGAAAAATTGGCTTTTTCTTGACTTACTTAAAGTAAACATAAAAAATGGTATAATTTTTTTAGGTTTCTGCTTACATAAACCCAAAACGTTAAACTCGAGTTTAAGTAAAAGTTGAAAAACCACATTTCTGTTGCGTTTCTTATATGTAAATATTACAGATTTTATAAACTCAAAACCTGAAACTCGAGTTTAAGTAAGTGTTTAAGTAAATGGCATAATATGTTGACATACTTAACTTATATATAATATATAGAATTTACGACTTTTTGAAACTCAAAATCTTATACTCGAGTTTAGGTAAAAGTTTATTTTTTTTTGTAAAAAAAAAAGTATAGACACATATATCTGCAATAAAATATTAATAGGCTGACCTCAGTGAAGAAACTTCTAAACATAGATAGCCTTGAAAAATATTTGTTGTCCAAAAAATACCATTTAATAGATTATTTCGAAAAATGTAAAAATAAATATTAGTAAAAAGCATTTTCTTAAAAGCAAAAACAAAACTTAATGTTCAACCATTTTTTTATATACAACACTTTTTATTATTGTCAATTTGTGTTAAACTATTTTCCTTCCTGCATAAAACGCAGTTAATTGTAGCCATAAATTAGGATTTCTGCCAAAAAATATCAAAAACTCGTAACAAATCTATTAAGGCAAACATTCTAATCGACGCGGGCATTAAAAGGCCTTCAGCGCTTGCCGCCGCTTGTGGCACTTTCAGGTACTGCAATGATACCTACCAAAATTTCTGCGCGCATAAATCACTTGGGTGTACCCAAAATGCGCACACACACACACACACACAAAAGCGCAAGCAGACTAGCTCTCCCTCTAGCACACGCGCGGTCACCGTGCTCATAGCATATACTCGAGCGCACATGTGCATACAAATGTACATGCGAGTATGCGCGCACGACGGGATAAGCAGCACGGCAGCGTTTGATCTCTGACACCCGCTGTTGACTTGTCAAATTAATAAATTTACCGCCTTTGCATCATCGAAAGCCGAGTTTTAGCGCTTGTCCGGCCAAGTGGCCAACAGAAATTACCATATCAATAAAGCCCAACGTACACGCGCGCCGGCATGTGTATGTGCGCGCGGCGGTTGAAATGAAAGAAAAACACAGTTGTTTTTTTGTAGAAAACAATTCTTCGCATACTGGTGGCTTCCATTTACATGCAACTTCACAATAAAATACGATTAAATTCAAATGATGCGGCTTTGGGCCAAATGAAGAAGTAGCACAAGCCCGAATGCGCGCACGCGCATGCCCAACGAACGCTTTGGCGTTATGCCGTATGCCGACGCTGCCACCTTTGCCGAAAGGTAAGAATTAAAAACAAAATACCAGCGTGTAGCGCGAAACGTGAAACGGGGAGGGGAAATCAAAAATAACAATAACAAAGACGGTTTAGACGTAAATATTGCAATGCTGTTCGAAAAGCGACAGTCCCTCATCAATTTTATATGCAGCAACTCTGCCGCCAACGAGTGGGTTGCTGCGGCAGCATGTGGCATTCGTAGCGGCGCGTTCATAAAATGTAGCATTTGCCGCATGCGTTTCCACATGTCTTTTGGCTGTTGGCTGTTTGCTTGGTTGTTGGTGTGCCCCCATTGAGTGTCATATATAAAAGCCTGCTTTATAATCGCTCGGCCGTTTGCGGTCGGCATAAATTCTTTGGTTGGAAACGCGTGGCATATGCACAGTAAACCAATTAATGGAATTAGTATAAATTTTAAAGGATTTTGTACGGTTACCACGGTTATTGTGAATACAAAGATGAGCTTTTTTGTTTGTGGCGGATGTTCATGGTTTGGATATGTACCTTGATTCGACTGTTGTTGATCCGAATGAGGCAATTCAAAATTTAAAAGGTGAAGAAAGTTGCTATCAGCATTTATGTTCCCATTGAAAAGCTCAAAAGCACACTGAAAGCTCAACAAAACAGTCAGGAGCAAACTTTCAAGCTACAAAGAAGCAGGAAATTTATATTCATATTGAAAAATTTTCTAAGAGCTCCACGTTATATTTTCATGTCTCAGAACGAAACTCGTCACAAAGCTTTTGCTAAGTTCCTTCTCTGAACTTTTTGGAATTCCACAGCTAGTATGTTGTTTTAGGTTACCTAAAAAAAAATGCGGCGATTAGTCCAGAGAGTGTCGCTTGTGACCATAGAATTTGCCAAAAGCTTTTGATAAATTATGTACTACACTCTCTTACGTTTTATATCCGGCGATTGGTTAGGCATGCCAACAAGCTTTGAAAGCTTTTAAATATTTTTAAGCCTTTAATCAACTTTTCGAACTTGTACCGAATAAAAAAGAACTCATTACAAAATTTCATAAGAAAAAATCACTTCCTTCATGGAAATTTTAACACCAACTAAGCCACTGTAAGACCACAATGCACCTCCATCAACGGCAACATCATCGTCATCGTCCTCGTCACAGCAGTTGCTACTGTTTTCGAAGTTAAGATCAATGCGCAACGCCGCCACCGCCTCTACCGAGACCACTTGGACTAAATAACCCGTCCACTATGACCAAACACCGAGCAGAGCAACAACAACAACGAACAGATTTTGGCCAGCGCACAGAAGCAAAATTAAACAAAAACAACAGCAAATAAGCGAAACACAACAGCAACAAGAGGAAGATGAACAGAAACAACAACAACAATGGTCATAACGAAAACCACACCAAACAAAGCTGAATCAAACCAAACACTATATTCCAGAGCCAGTAAGCCAACAGCCAACAACAACTCGGTGAACCGAGACTGGTTGAAACGGAACGTATCGGTTCGGCGTGGATTGGTTTGGGCGACCCCTTATAAACATAACGTTTACATACAACAACAAAACACTAATTCAACAAATACAAATTAAAGAGAACTGAAAGTGGAAGAAACACAAAAACAATGAAAACAACAGCGACACTCTCTATCGGGCCGGTCGATCGGACGATCGGTCGGTTGATCTTTCGTTTCTTTGGGATCGGCAAGGTTTGTCGCTAAGTCACTTGGCCGTTTGGTCCGACAGTCATTATACTTACGTTCGTCTTTGCAACTTGCCGCCAAGTGTCGGCGAAGATCAAAGCGAAATCGGCACGGGCTTAGCGCGCTCAGCAGAGGTGAGCATCGTGCCACAGTTGTAGCCGCAATCGCAGCAGACAACAAATGATCGCGCACATACAAACACACAGAGTTGAGGTATGCGCAACGACGTGTATGTATGTGTGCATGCAATAAATACGAGTTGTAGTGGACAGACGTTGGCGCAGCGGCGAGCTCGACTTGGCGGTTTGGTTGAAAGTTGCGCGCAGACGGACAACTGAATGAACAATCAACAGCAGCAATGCAAGCGAACAACAATAAGAGCAACAGTATGGACAAAACACGGCGTTGATCTACTGGCGAGCGCATGAGTCCACACATATACATACATATATACACATGGTTGTACGCTACTCTCGGCTATCGGCAGCGTTGCCGCGCAACTTGTCTGCTTGGATCGTTTATTTTCCCCTTTGTGTGCTTCATCTTCTACTTACGCAAAACTGCTTCCGAATTACCTGTCGCCAGCCATCCAACCGCTCAGCCAAACGACCATCCTCCGTGTGTCCGTCCGCATGCGCGCGCGTGTGTGTGTTTGTGTCTACGCTGTGGCTTGACTTCACGTTTTTACGCATTTTGTTTTGCTCTGCTTATTCTTCACAGCCACAATGCCGACACACGACGAATTATACACGCGTCTGTATATCGCACACACACACACACATGTCGTTATATGAAGATATACTAATGCGGCTACATATCAACTTGGCTACTGTTGTGCGCAATGTCAGCGCTCGTTGCTTGTATCTGTGTGTGTGTGTTTGTCTGCATAATAACGGCGATATCAACAGTATCTTTGCATATTGAGCCGCGTTCCGCGCGCCGCCGCGTGATAATTTCGCTTGCTGTTTGCTTAGCCTATTTCTGCAGCTTCTATGCTTGACGCGCATGCGCGCACGGTAGCGCTGTGATCGCGCAGCAACGGCTACATCAATTATAACAACAACAGCAACTACAACTGCCGCAAAGAACATGGCGATTTTTCTACCCAACTGCCAATTGCCGTTGCAGTTTTCCTTTTACCCCAAGCGGTAGTAACACGCGCCAGCACACTTAATTGCCGGCAAAGGCGTAACAACAACAACTTGTTTCGTTTTTTTCTTTGCAGACGTTAAACAGGTGCAATTTCCATGCGTACGCGCGCAGCTTTTGAAAAATTGTGGCTCGTTTTTCACCGCGAGTGGCATTTATGCGCTACTGCCACCTCCAGCGGCGGCGCGCTTTCTTATGTTCCACCCCGCGCGCGTGTGTGTGTGTGCGCGCGCGCCAGTTTTTGTTTACAAGCGGCGCTTGTCGCGCTTAAATGCCGGCAGTGCACCATTTGCACATCCATAACATTTGTCGCTCAAAGCCTTAATTAAACTATTAGCAAAACATTTAAATTACTTACAGCGCTGGCGGTTAAAGTAGCAGACGCTGTGCGCGCAGTTATTTGCATATTCGCTTGGAATGTTACTTTGTAGGCGTTGCTGGTAAGAGATTAGTTGTTTTGCTGCAAATTGCTCAGTTTTTGTATGCCTTACTTTTTCTTAGCTTACCACAAGCTTTTAGATGTAAAGAGCGTCCCGACACTTCGGGCGTTTTGACTACTAATTATTTAAATTTTTATACTCTTGCCACATGTTGCTACAGAGTAGAATAGTTTTGTTCACCTAATGGTTGTACGTTTCACTTAAAACTAAGCGAGATGGATATAAGGTTATGTATATGACCTGATCATTTTCAGGATGAGAAAACCAGTTGTTCGTCCGTCCGTGCAAGCTGTAACTTGAGTAAAAATTTAGATATCTTGATGAAGCTTCGTATATGCGTTCCTTGCCAGAAAAAATACGAGTTCGCAGATTGCCATAATCGGGGCCCTGGCACGCCCACAAAATGCCCTTAACCGAAAACCTATGAAAAGGCATCAAATTAAGATATAGAACTGTAATTCGGCACAGATCGCAGCACTAAGGGGCACCTATGGGCAACTTTGAAAAAGTTGGCATGGCCCTGCCCTCTAATAATTTTAATGAATATATCTTTTAAACCACTTATAGCACAACAACCAAGTTCACTCAACGCAAATATTATAAGAACTCTTACCGACAGTGTGAAAACTAATGAAATCGGGTGCTATCCCCGCTCCTTATTTTTCTTATAACGGTGCATTTTTGTGCTTAAACTCGCCTTAGACCCATTTAACTAACAAGCCTTATGTCCCTGAGGGTACTTCGCTGGCTTTAATTCTTTCCAGTTTGAAATCAATGGAATGTTCAGTTATATCCGAACTGCGTTATGGTTGCGTTGTGAAAATTTCTTAACTAAGTCTAGTCTCATATTATTACTACTTATACAAACACTTCTCAGAAAGTACCGGCCCCGAGTTTTTTTTGTCACGAATTAACTAAAAGCTCTACTCCAATATCATTAAACTGGGAATGGATTAGAGCTACGTTTTTTTCATGAAATCTTGATGTGTGTTGCCCAACCAAAAGTACTTGAGCAGTTCCAAGTTCTTTTGGCGTCAGTAGTTCACCAAAGGTAAAGAGGACCTTAGAAGTGTACTTTCAATCTTTATTGTCTTAGTTTATAGGGTTGTAGAGTTTTAAGTATCCACACATTGAGTCTAAAAACTTTCCAGGTGATAAATGTCGAAGTTGCCTAGAAGAAAACGAAGTATAAATATCGCTTAATTTTGGACTGTTCAGCTTTCGTCGGATTAAAGTTGAAACTACTTGGTTTGTATATATCGAAATGTCTGTGCTAGGCTTAAAGCGCACTTTAAATCAATGAGAATTTAACTAAATCTTTAGAAGTTTTTTCTGGTATCAAAAAAGACCGGATTACAACTGCCCAATTGAACTCTACGTAATCGCCGTCGTCGTCAGTCCAGATAGCTAATACCAATTCAATAAAACGCTTTATGTACATCTTTTTATACCCTGAATAGGTTACATTAATTATACCACGGAGTTTGTCATACTCAAAAGGAAACTTCCATTTCCTTGGAAGTGGCCAGAAACGATTCTGTTGCATATGGCTCAAGCAGCTCACGACCTCCGGTCTAGACCAAGCATTCTCTGGATAGCCAAAAAACATCTGTTTGAAGGCGAGCTAATGTGAGAAGGCGAAACATCCCTCTTCAGGATAGTGCGCTGCGTTTGGTACCCGCCACGTAAAAAACAACCCCAATGAAGAGAATAAAATAGCCTCGGATGTTTAGATTTACTAGTACATTATCATCATTTTCTCCCAAGAAGCTGATCATTTATCGGAAGCGTTGATATCGGATCACTAAAGGATTTAGCTGTCATACAAACTGGCCAAAACAACGCTACAATCTCCGAACATATTTCTCAGCTCATCGGGCGATTTCGTTTTCAGTATTTCGTATTCTCGAGCATTAGTTACAAGTGTAATCGTCTAATACTTAAAAATATTGCAAACTCGTGTGAAAACAACTTAATTATTCCACTATTTGCCCAAAAGAGGCACCGCCTCACAAACCATTCATATGTCCATCACTTGAGTGGCAATAACACAAAAAACAGCTGTTTATGACAACTATCTAAAAAGTAATGTAATCGTTGCTTATGGTGAATTAATCGATATGTCGCCGAACGCGCGACCGTAACGCATTGACACACACAGCAAACAACAGCAACGGCAAAAGATGAAAAAACTAGCGTTTAATGCCAAAAATGGAGCTATAAAGCATCAATGCCGCTGGACAGGTGTAAAATGACAATTAATAACCGAGACGTGACAATTTAATGCGCACTGGACAAGAAGACTGAAGCTAAAGAAGTATGGGAAAAAGTAGAAAAAAAAAATAATATAAGACAGATATACAGGCAGGTTAGGTAAATGCCTGGCGAGCGCGGAAGAAAACAAAAAACGAGTGCGTGGACATTAAAAATGCCAGTAGCAACAACAACAGAATATGCACAGATTTAGGCGTACTTAAAAGCACAAGTTAGCACAATTACAACAACAACAACATAACTAAATGCAAATAACCATAAATTAGCACTTGCGAAAATTAGCAAAAATCAGCAGGCGAAACAAATCACGACGCAGCAAAGCGGCCGCGCGCTAGCGTTTGACAGTTAAACTTGGCTTTAATGAGCGCAGCCATAAAACGCTAGAAGACTCGCTGCTATTTGCATACCTGTTGCTTAAACGGCGTTAATTGGGCGGGTTAAAAGCGGCAATCACAAGCGTATATTTACTGCTGGAAGCCATGAGTGTGTGTGGAATGCGGCAAGCGCCACATGCATGTGCCTTGTTGCAGTAATAACAACAATAAAATGCATTGAAATCAAGACAAGTAAACGCTGGCAGGTGTATAAATTAATTAAAAGTGCAGTGGCGGCATAAGCGGCTTTCAATTCACTTTACATTTTCAATAATTTACAAGCGATTCCATGAAGCTGGCTTTGAACTGTGAAGTGCCGCTGGCAGCGCCGCTCGCAGCGCAATATTTTTATTGCGGCGCCATCGATTAAAGTCGATTAGCAAAAGGTTGGAACATTTAGTATTTGATGCATACATTATTTATTTGAATTATAGTTGATTGCAAGTGCTTTGCCGCTCGCCAATAATTTATGCATTGATTTTATTTACTTGGGTGTAGATATGTGTGTAGGTGTGCATGTACATACATAGGTAGCCATGTCACTGCAAAGTTAATTTATGTTTGTTTTCATTTAAAACTATATTTATTATTATTGAATTTAATGAATTTTCTATAGTTTTTTATAATGTTATTAATTATTAATTAATGTTGTTGCGTGTTTCAATAAAGGAAAAAAATTATGGTTAACTATAAGTAGCTTAATCATTTTATATAATCTTGTATATGTGCATCAAAGCATTTATTAAAACAAAATATTTTTTATAAAAAAAAAATTCTACTAAAAATTTCAAAATTGGTTTAAAAAAAAGTAATATTATATAGAAACGAAAAAGGTATATTTTTGAAAAAAAAAATATTTAAGGAAACTAGTTTATAGTTAAACCAATTTCAGATTTTTTCTCAAAACTTAAAATTAAAAAAAAAAAACATACAACAAAATAATAATAAAAGTAGTGAAACTAAAACACAATATTATTGCAAAAAAAAGTAATATTTAAAGAAAACTTTATTTAAAAAAAAATATTTTTTGATGAAACATTTTTACATTTTCTTCTCAACACTCATGAATTAAAAAATAATAATAATAATAATAACAGTGAACGCCAATAGTATTGTTGAAAAATTTAGTTACATTTTTTTCTCATAACTTAAGAAATTTAAAAAAACACTATAATAATAATAGTGAAACAAAAATAGTATATTAACGCAAAAAGAAATATTTTTAAAAGAAACCATTTTATAGTTAAAGAAAAATACATTTTTTGATTAAACCATTTTTAATTTATTTAATTTTATTTTTTATCATTTTATTTTTTTATTTTATTTTCTTTATTATTTCTTTTTATTATTTTTTTATTTTGTTTTATTTATTATTTCTTTTCATTATTTTTTTATTTTGTTTTATTTTGTTTTGTTTTATTTTTTTTAATTACACACAAAAACAATTTTAATTTGCATGGAATTCTTTTAATTTGTTGAAATTTAAAAAATATTAAATTTACTTAATACTTTTAGTTAAAAAAAATATATTTTCTTACAAAAAAAATTTGAAAATATTTTTGCTATTAGGAAAAAAATTGAAGAAAAAAAATTAAAAAAACTATATATTTTACTAAATTACTTGTTTAAAAAAAGTTTTTTTAACTTTCGATTTTTGTAATAATATTTTGAATAATTCATTATTTAAAAAACGCCAATATTATTGTTTTAATTTTTTTCTAATCACTATTTTAACTGAGAATATGTTATTTAATTAAACTAGAAAGTATTTTTAATTGAATAAAATATTTTTCATTTGCTAAAAGTATTACATAAAAATTTTTTTTTTTTTAATTTCAGAAAAATGTAAATGTTATTTTTCCAAAAAAGTTTTATTGAAAAAATAAAATAGATTTTAGTTATAAAAAGCTTTGCATCAAAAAATATTTAGAATTTTTCTAAAACATGTTTTACATATTATATTTTTTTATAAGAAAAAATAAAAAATATTTTTTTAAAAAAATCAAAAAAAAATTTAAAAAAGAAAATAGTTTTCAGTTAATAAAAAGATTTTCCTCAAAAAATATTAATTATTTTCCCAAAACATGTTTCACATATTTTTCTTTAATAAAAAAATTAAAAATATTTTCTTGATAAATCAAAAAAAAGACAATTATTAAAAACATGAAACAGTTTTCAGTTAATAAAAAAATTTGCCTAAAAAATATTAAATATTTTTCTAAACATGTTTTCCATAAAAAAAAAATAATGAAAAAAATATTTTCTTAAAAAATCTTACGTTTTTTGGTTTTTGTATTAATATTTTTTATAGTTTTACTTTCTAAAAACACCCATAATAATATATATCCAATTATCTAACTTGTTTATGTTGCCATTCTTTTTTAAATTTTGTGAGTGTTATTATACTATTTTCAATGATATTATGCTATTATTCCATAGTAATTTTTTTTTTCTTAAAATTTTTTGTTATTCAGTGAACAGCAGCGAAAATGATATATTTAATAATAGCTTATTGTAATTATAAACAATTATTCAACAACTGATTTTGATAACGGAGACTTATACAGAAGTTTGCATACATCCAGGCGCATAACTAATTAGTGCAGCGCTTCTTTAAGCATTAAGTTTGCGTTATGAACAAGCTAAGTTTAAAAATGTTACAAAATGTCATATGATCAAGCAGAAGCTTGGTGACATATCCGATGATTGTTGTAATGGTTTTATAAATCTTCTCATTTTTAAAAAATACTTTGAAAAATTATATACCCACTATAGTTTATACCCACAGAACTCTCATCCTCAAACTTCAACTCCATACTTCTTTCTGAGTTTCGTCTTTATGTAGTTTATTGTAATAATATGATTGTACATAAATATTTACATCCCAGCCACCCTTGTCGGCATCCTAAAATGCTTGTAAAGTTAACTCAAGCACGTTTAGCTGCGCACCCGACTTGCAAATTTCTTAAATCAATACACTGGCAAACACAGCCAAGGCGCACCAACCCACACACCCAGCCACAAACATCATTCATTGATCGAAGCTGAAGCTTTCGCTGCGCGCCGCTTGAAATGGGCTGAGCAACAGGCGCTTCGCCGAATTGAACGCTAATTGGTTTATTATTAGCCGCGGCAAGCGCGCAAGCTCACAATCACGACGGCGACGCAGCCGACGAGTATTGACTTTGACTTTAGGTGTTGTGCATAAAAGCAATTAGCTCGCATTAGCTACACCAAACGAACGAGAAAATAATGAGCAAAGGCACGAATTTACATATTTCACATGTGAGTGTGTGTGTGCACACTCCAACGTATTTACAATCGTCGAATGAGGCGAATTAGCAAGTCAGCTTCTAAGGCGGCGGAGCGCTCATACGCCGTGTTGAACCGCGCAATTGAAGAGTGTGTGCATAGTTAGCCGAGAGAGAGCGCAAAGTGCAAGAGAGCAAAGCAATAATACCAGCAGAAACAAGAAATTGCAAACGTTAAGCCAGCTGACAGCAACAGCAATAACAGCAGCAACAACAACAGCAACAACGTCGCATTGCATTCGGTAGTAGAAATTCAGTTTTGATTATCGCTAACATGTAAGTGGTATGCCGCGTAGCATTTGCGGCGCATGGCGGCGAACTTCAAACGCGGAATTCATAACGAGCGGTCTTGAGTGGTGTCACGGTGCCTACCCGGACAGCGCCGGCAACAACACCACGCGCGTTCGCTTAATGATAATGTTGATAAAATGTCATAGAAAGAAAATGAAAAATAAGATTAGAAAAAATTGCTGCAAAATAACTCTCGCTGCTGCCGGATGATTGGTTTTCAGTGGCGCCTGACTATCGCTGATTCTAGTTTGCACTTTGCTCAGTGTTGTTGTTGTTGTACATACATATTTCTGTGCCTAGTGGGGAAACCTTGACTTTGTGTGGAAATCGCTGTATGATATTGAAGGCAAATATATGGGAAAAGGTGTTAGCGGTGTGTTTAATATTTTGTTGTTGAGTTATTTGAAGTTGTCAGAGATGAGGAAGAAGATTCGATGCGAAATTATGTTAGGTTAAGTTAGGTCATAGGGTGGATCTTCGCATCAAATGTGTCTCATGACCCCACTTGAACTGCTGTAAGCCTCCAAGGCAAGCAACACCAGACTCTTTGATATCGCCGAATCGTTTTGTACCTACCACAAATTTATTAAGAGGGCTAATATCAATCTCTAAAATTTTGACATATTCTCCGATAATATATCAACCTCAATCTTTCAAAACCTGGACAAATCAGAAGAATATGTCTAAATGATTGTACCCCGCCTTCTTTCATACAGCTTCAGTAATTTGTATCCGACAAAATATGTAAAATCGCCGATTTTTGCCGTTTAACAGAATTCAGAAAACAGATTCCTTTAACTAAAGCTCCCTTGATTTCGATTTTAACAAAAGGAGACATTTTCCGAAAAGTATAGTTAACTGGAGCAGCCAGAATAAGATCATATACTCTCTTAAGAATGATTACTCTTGAATGTTTCATCAAGTGACATATAGTAATAGACCAGTTCCTAACCTCCAAATACTTTTGGTTGTTTTTACGGTTTCTACAACCCTTTCTAAGAGTTAATTTTTACCTGTGTCGAATTTCGAAAATTCTATCTCTAAACCCAATCAAGGATCCTTTGAATTGTAAGATCCTAAAATTTAACTTAAATTTTTTTCTAAAAAAATGTCGTTAAAAGATGTTTTCTGAAAAAATATTTTTGCTCTTCGGAGACAGCTAAAGGGAGGTTCACAGATAAAGAAAAAGTCACAAACCAGCAACGGTTTAGAAACTAACTATATCCGTCTAAATATAATTTAACTACACATTTTTTTTTTCAGAATGCAAGGGTGCTAAGTGCTCTTCCGTTGTTATTAGAATCGGAGAAATGGCACTATTGTTGTTTTTTTTCAAAAAAGGCGTACATTTTAAATCGAAAGTGGTTATTTTGAGATTAAAGTTAAAGCTAACTATCTCTCATGGAATTCCACGTCTTCTATTTATAGTTCCAAAAGTTTCTATAGTTTAAGTCTTTGACTTTGATATTGGTATACAGAGTATTTTGAACCGATTTCTATAATACGGTAGATCACAATCTTCTATTAGAAATGTCATAAAATAACTCTGTATCTTCGCTATTTTATGAATTCTTCATTAATCATTGAATATGGTTCTCTAAAAAAGAATTCTTCAAAATTTGAATTTTATTTTCAGTATATGAACGAAAAATTAAATTTGTGAACAACTACAACCTACATGCTTGATCTATAAGATTTATAAACATATTTCTGTATCCTATGAGCTTTCAAATATATGCAAGATAGATCTAAATAAATAGATAGCAAAATATAGGTTTTGCACTGCTACCTAAGTTCTATTTTGCCATCCACTATATCACAGATGGTCAGCAAGATCCAGCATCCTTAACAATTCCAGGCGCTTTTGGGCGCGACTGAGGTTATGTGATCCCTGTCCTGCTTTGAGCCTGCCTCTACAAATTGCTGGGCAAATCATAATCAAGAGAGATCTAACAATAGAACTATAACAAACTTTATGAACAAAATTTAAACAAGCTTCTCTAGAACTAGTATTAGTAACAGTATAAAAATTATTTAAAAGCTCAAAAACCTAAAAGCCTAAGTAGTGAAAGCTCGTCAATAGTATGAAGATTGATCGATAACTCTCTACGCCCCGTAAAGTCACAGCGCACACAGCCAACAAAACCGACTTCAAATCGACTCAACTGGGCAGCTATGATAATCTCATTAATATTCATAATAAATGCGCTGCTCTGGCGCCACAAAGACTAAATCTTATTTATGTAAATTGTTCGAATGTCGTCTAATCACTTAATCAGAAAGCGCTGTTAATTGAAATATGGCTGATTTGATTTGAATTTAATTAGGTATTTAAATGGTCGTAGGCTGTTTGTTTTTGTCGCCCAAACGCCGCTCATTTCACATTGAAGTCGCTTTTAATTTTTACTTTTTATTATTATTTCTGTCAGTTTTTTTGCGGTTTGTTTTAAAGTTATGCAGCAAATATTTTTTTAGATTTCTCGCTTTATTTCTTGCTTTGTTTCACCACGTCTACCGTCGTGTCTTTTGTACTTTGTTTTATATTTATTTTCTTTTCAAATTTACACGTTTATTTTTTCATTGCCTCTTTTTTTTGTTCGCTTTGCTTTTGATTACTTTGTTTTATTGGTTTTGTTTTGCTTACGAGATTAATTTGGCGCATGCGGCCTATAAACTGTCGGCTAGTCGTCTGATCGGCTATCCAACCGGCCAAAGTGGCGGCAAAGATCAAAGCCAGCATGATTCGATTGAAGATTTGAAGCGATTTCGTCGGTTATTTACGCGCCGCTAAATGAACTAGTCAAAGTGGCAGCAACAACAATGCCGCAACGCCGTTGATGACGATTGACGACGCGGCGTTGTGCTGTGACGTCGACAGCCGCGAGCGCTGTTTAGTGCTGCTGGAAAGCGTGTTGGCGTTGAAAAGAAATTTGAAAATAAAGTTTGAAAAAAAATGAAAAAAATAACAGAGCGTTACTTTGTAAGGTTGTTCCATCCATGGCGTTAATTTGCATTTTCTACAACAACAGCTGTCTTGCGTTTCGCCGTCGCTTTATGTTTTCCCTACTGGGTTAGCTAGACAATTAATTTGCTGTCAATTATAAGTGCATTACACGCTCAAATACATATATGTACTTGTATATTTTCGTTGTTTTTGTTGTGTGTGTAGGCAGTTCAAAGGCGCTTTGATGGATCTCTCAACAATTTATCTGCAACGCTGTGTATCCAAATATAAACGACTCGATTCGCTTTGGTCATTTTAAAATGTAATCAAAGCAGATAATTGAGGATTAATTACACCTTTCAAACAAAGTACAGATTTTAGTGCCAATACATTGAATTTTATACTGCAACTTGAAAGCACTTTTAGGCGTTGACGTGTTTTAGAAGCGCTTTGTTTTATTAAATTGTATATGTTCTTTTTATAATTTTTCATTTGGAAAAGTAACAATTTGGAAAAGCGCTTGGCTTTGAAGAAAAGTCTGTTTGATTTTATTCCCGAACCAATTTCAAAATTTATACACCACAAGTGATTGTAGTAATCTGAAATCTTATAAAAAACAAGATTGCTTCACGAGTGAAGATTTCAAAAAAATTCTGAAGTCTTTCTTACAGTTTAAGCTAATTTCCAGCCCTTTCTGTTTCTATTTCTATTCCGATTTCTATCCTATTCTTATCCTTATTCATATTCATATTCCTATTTCTATTCCAATTGCCATTCTCATTCCTGTTACCATTAATATTCCTATTTCCATTCCCATTCCCATTTTTATTCCCATTCTCCTTCCTTTTCTACTCTATTCTTTTCCTTTCCTTCCTTTTCTTTAATTTTCTTTTCGTTTCTTTTCTTTTCTTTACTTTTCTGGTGTTTTCTTTCCCTTCCTTTCCTCTCCTTTCATTTCCATTACTCTCCTTTCATTTCCTTTCCTTTACTTTACTTACATTTTCTCATGTCATCCTGTCATTTTCTATTTTATACTATCCTATCTTGTCATTTTCTTTTCTTCATTTCCATTTACAACTTCTTTATTGTTTTTTCTTTCTTTTCTTTTTCTTACCTTTAATTTCCTTTCATTTCTTTCCCTTCCTTTCCTTTCCTGTCTTGTCCTTTGCTTTTCTTTTCTTTTCTTACTTTTCTTTCCTCATTTCCATTTACTACTTGTTTATTGTATATCTTATCGTTTCACCTTCGTTTTCCTTCAGTGTTTGCTTATTTTTCTCTTTTAATCTATTTTTATTTCCTTTTACTTTTCTGTCTTCGCTTTATTATTTTTCCTATCTTTTTTTTTATAAGTTTTCCGTAAATAATTTATCTCATCTTTGTGTTACTCTCTTTCTATTATATTTGTCACTCCCACTCACTGTCCTCTTAACGCGCTTTTTCGTAAGGTTTACCTCTTAATACCCCCACTGTTGTGAACGACCCATTACATAACATAACAAATCTGAAAACGTATATCTTTAAAAGAATTCTTTGTTGTTATAGAAGAAACTTTGCCATTAGCTCACCTATTACTTACTGTATCATGGTTCCCGAAGCGTAGTAAGACTTAGGTTTACACCACTGAACTAATGTCTAGACGTAAATACTTAAACCAGACATTCAACGTACAGTTCAACGTCTGCAAACTGCGGACACAGTGAAATACCTAGGGCTCAATCTGGATAGGAAGCTTTCATGGAAGCCGAATATCGAAGAGAGAGCAAAAAAGGCATCAATTGCCTTGTACTTCATCTTCCCATCATGGTGCTTGTTATCACTACGCAGAGTCCCACCGACGAGTTGTTTAGAACTCTCTCTCTCTCTATCTCACTAGTCTTTCGTACAATAGAAAAGTTAATACTAAAACTTTTCTGACCATGAACACCGTTTCAAAACATCAACAATAATTATAGTACTACTAGCTACCAAGAATGAAGAAGAAGCTATCAAGAAGCGCCTTCAATTGCACTTTTGATTAGACGCAACAAAGAACAGAAGCCGAACGTAAGTAATCGATAAGTGTACAATTTCACACGAACGCAAACAGCAAAGAAGCGTCGCCTCACAGCGCAGCTGCAATGAAATGTCGCCAGCACTGCTCAAAGGAAAATAATAATCACATCCGCATTCATCCGTCAGCGAAATGTCAGCATTTAACGCTTTCAACTTTTGAGCGTCACATTGTGGCATTTATTTGCCGGCGCAATTGAAATGGAAAAAGGCGCACGGCAGCATTTTTGCTCCACTTACAAATGGAAATAAAGGAAAAATGTGTAACGAAACTATGCTAAACTGCCGACGACGAAGTTAAGTGCAAACATGAAATGATAAATAATAATAATAAAAAAAGCTGCAGCCGCTACTATACAAACCAACAGCTGCTCGCGGTGACAGCCCGCAGGCAGTGTAGTTGCGCGCCTGCGACGGCAGGATGCACTGTCAGCGTGAATGAGTTGTACTAGCACTGGCTTGGCATGGCGACTGCTCGCTGCGCCTACTTTGACGGACTGACAGTAGCTGACTGACTGACAATAATTACATCATGATTGTGCGCGAACCGTTGCATCAACAACAGCAACGCGGCGGCGCGGACGCCAACACACAGCGCGTCTGGATGCAAGCGAACATGTTAATGGAAGTGTGTGTGTCTGTGTACGAATGTGAGTACGCGGAGCCTGGTTAACTGGTTGGCGAACCGCTCATTTCGGTGGCATTTCATATACACACACACGCGTATGTATATAGTTAGTTACCTGGCGGCAAGGCAACTCCACTGTCATGTCGGCAAAACACTTTGAGGAATCCGGTAATTTATTGATGATCGCTATGATCAAAGGCATGCGCAGCGCGACAGAGCAAAGAGTTGCGGAAGACCAAAGGTAGCGCAAAACGCAAACGAGTGTATTTCATGCCGCAGCATGATCAGTCAACCGCTTGCCTTGCGCTTCTGATAACAGCGTGAAAATACAGGCAGACTACTTTTGATTCTATAGAGCGTCAATGCGCCACAACACAAGACTGACGACGATCTGTCACGTACGCTGCCACACCACAGTTGAAGCTGCTGCTGTTCACCATTGTCAGCTGCTTCCGTGAATTGCGATGACAACGAAACAAAAATGGGATGCGCGTGTGAAACGCATGCCAAAGCGCTACGCGGCACGGCGGTGCTTATAACAAAACGGCGCAGCAACGCGGCAGGATTACTTGGAATTGTTTTGCGGCGGCAAACAATGACAGTTATTGGTGCGGCGCTGCTGCTGCGCGCTGTAAGCAGATCATACATTTTGCCAGTAGCTGACAGTTCAGCTGACTGATTGACTGACAGATGACTGCTGGATGCTGCCAACTACCGGTCAGCTTTTAAAGCGCGCTGATGTGTCCGTGTCAATTGCGGCTGCGCGGC
Source organism: Bactrocera tryoni (assembly GCF_016617805.1). Lineage (NCBI taxonomy): Eukaryota > Metazoa > Arthropoda > Insecta > Diptera > Tephritidae > Bactrocera > Bactrocera tryoni. The sequence continues at coordinate 13,648,366 of NC_052503.1, read as the reverse complement.
AGCAACTCAAATATGCGCAAGTATGCGTTTTTTGCCTTGAGCCAAAGATACCACTTGTTGCTTGTAATTTGTAGCGCACGTCAAACACGCGCGTTGATTGATATGCCAAACAGTGTTCAGTGTTTTTGGACTCTCTCCTTTTTTTTGAATTTTGGTCACCTGCTTGCCTTTGCTGTAAGTAGATATGTGCGTTGAGAACACATCACAGCGCTCGCGCACAGATTTTCATTCGTTGCGCGCTCCATTCCTCACGCGATTGACGCACGTTTGCACATAACGCGCGCGCATTACATGTAGCGCAGCGTGGTAGAGCACAGCTGGTTATCGATCGATGGCGGGCAGTTCGTTGACATGACACGCAGACGCGCAGTATATATGACCTCAATTGGTTACAAATTACCATGCCGACAAAGCGATCGGGTCACAATCCGCTCGCATTTGTTTTATTTCATTTTTGCGTGTGCGTGCGCGCCCAATTCTGGTTTTCGTATTATCGTTTTTCATCATGCGCATGCACGCGCATACACCTGTGTGCTGTTATCGTTGTTGTTAATGACTCTTTTGTTGTCTGGGTCACTCAAGTTGGCTGGCGCAGGCAAAAATATAAGTACTTTTGTGGCAATTTTTCGGTTTCAGTCGATTTCGATTTCAATTTCAGCTCTTCGTTGTTTCGCGCTCGCACTTTTATTTCGGAAACGCGGCGATAATTCAGCTTAACTTGTTAAGCACTCATCGCAAATATAAAATGTGGAGAGCTTATTGTTGATTTTAGTTTTTGTTTTTCTTACTGGCGGCTATGAAGCGCTTTGTCGCAAAGATCAATTGATTTCAATATATGACTAATTGTAGTAGTCAGTATGCAATATTTGCAGAAAAGCAAATAATGTATTGATTTGTCTTTTTTGATTAAAAAATAGTATGTTATATAACTATTTTTGCTGTGTTTTATTTGCAAAAATTTCTGATACGAATTTGGTTTCATATTCTTCAAAACGTTGCCTACATTTCGGCGTGCAATAAAATTGAAAACTACCCAAGTCTCCTACCAAGAAGTTTCTAGAAAAATACACAAGTCTCCTACCAATGAATTTCTACTCTACTTTTCTCACCCTTCTCGTTCCTCTGGCACATTAAAAGTTAAACTAACCCACCCTAATTTGGTTTCACTGGCGTAGTAACAGTCCAAACTCAATAATCTGAAAGTAAAATCTCGGCAAACGCTTTGCGCTATCACAAATACAATCACAATAGCAAAAAAACAATACATACAAATGCACTGTGCTTATTTTTTTCTTTTTGTTTTTGGTCTGAGAAGTCAAGCGTCGAGGAACGCGTTGGAAAATGAAATCAAAGCGTTTGTGCCGCCACTTGAACTTGGTTTATTTTTATTACAGCAAAAATACTACAGTATTTGTTAGTATTGTTGTTTATTTTTCATTGTTGCGATTGTTGTTGTTGTTTTTGGGGCATCGTGCTTGATATGGTACGTGTGATGACGTTGATAGCGGTTTTTTGGGACTTTGTTTTACGCAAATTGTTTTGACTGCCCACGAAATTATTTATTAAGTACTCGCGTAAACATATATATAATTAAAATAAAATAAAAAATAAAATTAATCTACACATGAAGAAGAAAACATCCCTGAAAGCAAAAATTTTTACTTAAATTTTAAAAGACCTCTATGAGCACTCAAAGTTCCCACACTTAAAACAATCTGTTTTCATTAAAAATACCATAACTTTTGAACAGTTTAGAGTAGAGTTTTTACACGGCGAATTCTTGGAAAACAGAAAATATCCTGAAAACGGTACCCCAGTGGTATTATTTTCATTCAAAGTTGTTGTCGTTGTATGAAAAAAATTTTATTAATATTCGAGTTTTTTACTTTTCAAAGCTTTTAAATATACAAATTTATGATTGGAAATAAATTTCCCTACTAAAGACTGATCCATTTCGAGGTTCCCTACTTTTTTAAAGAAAAAACACAGAAACTTCAACTTTTATTATCATTCGAAAAAACAATCTTTGAAATTTATTTTTTGAAGATTAACTCTTTCAAATGTTGGCCGCGACTACGTCTCAGATGGGCCATCCGTTGAGTCCAATTGTCTCTCGATGACTCCTTCGAGCATTTGGACCGGTAACTGGCGTATGACACGCGTAAGGTTTTGCTCGAAGTCCTGAATCGAAGCGGGATTGTCCGCATAGACTTTAAACTTTACATATCCCCAAAAGAAAAAGTCTAACGATGTGATATCACACGATCTCACAATAATTCTAATGATTGATCGATGTGTGAGAAGCGGCGCCGCCTTGTTAAAACCAAATGTTACCGAGATCACGAGCTTTAATTTCAGGCATCAAAGAGTCTGTTATCATGGCGGTTTCGTTTTAACGGCATCATTTTTGAAGAAATAACAGACCATATTTCTTCAAATCCATTTTTCCGAGTTGCTGTGAACGGCACCGAATCGACCCTCCACGGTCTTCGTGAACACTCTCAGCTACGGCTGCTATATTTTCTTTTCTGCGTATTGGATATGGTCTACTCGGTCGAATTTTATCCAATAATGAATGCTAGGTCCCACGGTGGGTGTTGGTGTAGTAGCATTCTTAGTAGGTCTATTGTGTTGAGCACAAGTTAAGCGAAAGAAAATTGAACGATTTTGTAATTTGTAATACTAAACAAAAAACATGATAGCTCGACACGACTCACGCGTGATCTGTCACTAAAAGGCTATTGAAAAAAGTACCACTTCATGGATCATTCATTAGAATACAATCCTACAACCGACTTAGTGTATTGATTTTTAATGAATCTGAAGAATTTTAAAACCGCTAGATAGCACTGGATGGCAATACATATATAACAAAAACATGAATTTGACAACATAAGTAGTAAAATAGTTTAAAGTGGAACTGAACCCAAAAATACATGAATTCTTAAAGATTCTTCAAGAACTCTTTCCTTAAGTTCCAATAAAACCGAATTTCATTTGAACTAATATAAATTAAAAACAAGAAAAAACGTTAACTTCGGCTGCACTGAAGCTAATATACCCTTCACAGGTGCATTTCTTTTAGTAACTTTGTGTTCAGTTTGTAGGGAAGCTATATGCTATAGTCATCCGATGTGAGCAATTTTTTCGGAGATTATGTTATTATCTTAAGCAGTAATCCATGTAAAATTTCGTGAAGATACCACGTCAAATGCGAAAGTTTTCCATACAAGCTCTTGATTCCGATCGTTCGGCTCGTATGCCAGCTATATGCTATAGTTAGCCGATCTGAACCACTTCTTCCGATATTACATTATTTCGAAGAACAATAATTCATACCAAATTTTGTGAAGATATATCGTCAAATGAGGAAGTTTCCCATGCAAGCATTTCATTCCGATCATTCAGTTTGTATGGCAGCTATATGCTATAGTTAACCGATCTGAACAATTTCTTCGCAGATTACATTGTTGCCTTAGCAAATAATCTATACCAAATTTCGTGAATATATCTTGTCAAATGCAAAAGTTTTCCATACAAGAACTTGATTCCGATCGTTCAGTTTGTATGGCAGCTATATGTTATAGTTGTCCGATATCGGAAGTTCCGACAAATGAGCAGCTTCTTGAAGAGGAAGTGACGTTTGCAAAATTTCAAAACGATATCTTAAAAACTGAGGAGCTAGTTCGTATGTATATATACAGACAGACAGACAAACGGACATGACTAAATTGACTCAGCTCAACATACTGATATACTGACATACTTTATACGTTCTCCGAAGCTTCCTTTTGGGTGTTATAAACTTCGTGGCAAACTTAATATACCCTGTTCAGGGTATAAAAAGAACAGTTGCTTTGCTACGCTACGTTTCGACCATTTTAGCAAAAAAAAAAAATAAACTTCTTATTACTTCAAAGGAATACACATTTTTGCCGCGCTATTTATGGACTTTAATGTGAGACTTCCTTTAACCACCAACAACTGGGTCAGGAATCACCTGCTGTCACCTATTTTACAGCTATAAAAATTGCTGTTGCCCTGCCGAATGCGGCGAAGGCAGGAAACAAACAAACAAATTACACACACACACACACACACGCGCAAAGAAGCAAAACAGAGAACTAAAAAGCAGCGCAAAAAAATTCAAAAGAGTTCGGTGCAGCAGACGGCACTCCTCAGCCAACCCACTGACCCCGCGTCCATACCCCATTCTCTGTCATTCAATAAATGACAGCGAAAAATTGCTTTCCACTCGAATGGCTGCAAAAATATTGACGGTTATTCGCAATGAATTGCACCTCAATGAATTACAGTTATTGCAGCAGTCGCTGTTGTTGCTGTTATGTTGTTGTTGCAGCTGCTGCTTTCGAAAAATATTCGCCAATACATGTGATTGTTGTTGTTGGTCACTGCGGCATATTGCTGTTGTCCGGCGCGCAGCAATAAAGCGACAACAACATTTACAACGCCAGAGCGTTATTATAATAAACAGCAACAGCAACAGCAACAACAAATTCATGGCTATTGTTTTTATTTTCATTACAATTCGTTTATTGTTTGTTGTAATTGCTTTTGTAGCGATGTTTGTCTGTATGAGTATGTGTGTTTGTAGTTGTTACCGCTGCTGCTGCTCTTCTACTTGCTGTTGTTGTTGTTGTTGTTGTTGGCTTTGTGCGAGTATCTCTTTAAGGAGGCGGTAAACCTCTTTGATCTTATCGCAGAGCTTCTTGCTCGCATTTTTGATCAAAGCAAGTTTTTCCGCCAAAGCGGAGGAAAAAACATCGTACAAGAAACAATCATATGAAAGCAATAGCAGTGAATTACAAAAAAAACCAAAAGCAATAACAATAACAACAACATAAAAACAACAGCAAGAACAACGACAACTTGCAGACAATACAAGTATTACCTAATAAAACGAAGAAGTTGAAGATGGCAGCAATGTTCCTACATACATATGTACTATATTGACCCGGACAGACAAAAACTATATTTTAACGCATTTTAATCGGTATTTTAAAACAAATCTGTTCTAACCTCAACAAAGTAGGCTCCCAAGTTAAGCATACCCACGGTTAATATTTGGTAATCGAAAAAGTATTTTCGTATTTCTAATCAAACTAATGAATTTAAATGAGCCAAATATATACCATTTTGGTCGACTACTTTTAGCCATTTTTCTGCTAAAGATATTATTCCATCTGTGTACAATTTTTCTGGTTTCTCAGGGAAAAACTGTGATAAGTAATTTTCATAGGCTTCTCTTGAAGCCAACTGTACTCCATAAATGGAGTTATGCATTGACCGAAACAAGTGATAGTCCGATGATGCAAGGTCGGGGCTATATGGTGGATGCATCAAAACTTCCCAGCAAAGCTCTCCCAGTTCTTGCTGAGTCACCAAAGATATGTGTGGTCTAGCGTTGTCCTGATGGAAGACGAAGCCCTTTCTGTTGATCAGTGCCGACCATTCTTACAATTGCTTGCTTCAATCTCATCAGTTGTTGAAAGTAAAATGTAGAATCAGTCGTTCGACTAGGGTGGAGCAGTGGATGATTCCTTTCCAATCCCACTAAACATTGACATAACCTTTCGAGGCGTCAATCCTGGCTTTGCGACCATTTGTTGAGCTTCACTACGCTTGAACCATGATATTTTTCCCACATGATTATCGTATTTGATCCACTTTTCGTCTCTTGTTACCATTCGTTTCAGCAATGAATCGATTATGTTAATTCGGTCCATTAAATTTTTCACCGACAATTCATGTGGTACCCAAACATCGAAATTCCTTTTGTAGCCAGCTATTTTTAAATAGTTCAAAACCGTTTGCTGATGAATATTAAGTTTCTTAGCGTTTTTATGGCTGCTTATGTGACGGTCCTGGTCAATCTTTTTCATAATTTCATCGGCTTTTTCAACCTACCTTCTTAGAACATTAACCAAAATGTGCTGAGTTGATCTACAATAAATTTGGAGATCTTCTGCTTTCTCTTTTCAAGCACTGTTTCTTTGACTGTTTCGATGTTATAGTCTTTAACAGAGAAGGAACGACTCACATCTCGACCTTCACTAAATGTACCACTCAACTACTTTACTTTACTAGACTCCCCAAAACCACTGGAAACACAAATTTCAAATAAAGACTTTTTTAAATTGTTTTCTATGGTCAAAATTCAAACAAACCTAGAAGGTGTACAAATTTAGAAAAAAAAACATATCGATTCGGTTTCGACGCGCATTTTAAATGGGCCAGTCCGGGTCAAATTTGATCTCGAAGTAAATAAAAATATACCAAAAGTGTCAACAGTATTTTTGTAATTTTTTAAAGAGAAGATATATATGTATATATGAGTGTGTGCGTATATAAATGCTATCGCTAATACCGGTGTTGCGGAAGTGCCATGCGACAAGACAATATGAAAATAAACAACAATTGTAGACTAGCGCCTGGCATATTCATGCATATACACAACATACACATGGCATGTATGTATATACTATGTATATGTATACGCTGTTTAATGTCAGCCGGCTTCGGAAACAATTTCATTCACTACAATCTGTTTCTGCGATTCGCGTTTGACTTTTGATGGTGTGCTCTCGCGTGTAAATATGCTAGTGTTCATCATAACAACACGTGCTCACGCTTTTGCTATAGCGCGCTCTCTCTCTGTTTTTTTCTTTTTTTGTTAGTAATCTCGCTCTCTCTCCCCTCTCATGCGCGCTCTGTATTTCTCACTGTGACTTTATAAAATTTTAATATTTTGCTTTCTCTCTCCCCTTACAGCACAACAACTCAAGCTGCAACACAATTAATAAGATCAAATGCAGTCAGCGCCAACACAGTGATCATTCATGTTCCACAACAATCCACAAATGCTTGTGCCCACAGCGTAGCATTGCCTACTTAGCGGCGCACAAAGTTCAATGCATAACATTAGTGCTACAGAGCGTGTTCATCGCATTACTTTGCTTGGCGTTAATACAGCCGACATATGCGCGTTCCGCAAAGCCACATCGAGCAGCGAAAACAGCATTAGTGGCAACGCCGCCAATAGCGGAATCGCTGGTTGGCAACGCGGCCGCATCCGGTACTTTTTTGAACTCTTCGAATATTATGATGTCGGCAAACGAGAGAAATTCGCTCGATTTAGGCGCCACAACTAAACTCGCCACACCTGTGGTGGAGAACCGACGCGCGCTAAAGCTCGTACAATTCAATAATATGTCAGTCGTGTGTAATGATGGCTCGCGCGCTGGTTTCTATTTGCGCAAAAATCCCAATTCAAAGAAATGGATTGTGTTCCTGGAGGGCGGTTGGCATTGTTTTGATGCGCGCTCATGTCGTGCGCGTTGGTTGCGGCTGCGCCACTTGATGACGTCGACGCAGTGGCCCGAGAAACGTGATGGTGAGTATTTTATTAATATTTGAAGAGCGCCAACATTCCGTTCTCAGCGCTTGCTAAGAGCGTAGCTAGTTTGATATCACACGTCTTCCAATTCAAACCGCGCTCGCCGCATTCTATAATTTTTGTGATCTCTTTAAGGAATTAAAACAATTTCTGTGTTTATTTTACAGTTGGTGGCATACTCTCACCTTTACCGGAAGAGAATCCCTATTGGCATAGTGCAAATCATGTACTCGTGCCCTACTGCAGCAGCGATTCGTGGTCGGGTACACGCGACACTATCGACGAGAACGCGAAGTTTCGCTTTATGGGTGCTGTAATCTTACGCAACGTCATCGCCGAACTAATACCACTCGGCTTAGGACGTATACCGGGTGCGGAATTGTTGCTAGTCGGTTCGTCGGCAGGCGGTCTTGGTGTTATGCTGAACTTAGATCGCATAACCAATTATCTGCAACAGGAACGCAAACTCATGGTGACTGTGCGTGGTGTAAGCGACTCGGGTTGGTTTCTCGATCGTGAACCCTACACACCAGCTACAGTCGGCTCCAGTGAGGCGGTGCGTCAAGGTTGGAAGATGTGGCAAGGATCGCTGCCGGAAGCTTGCGTTGAACAATATCAAGCAGAGCCTTGGCGTTGTTATTTCGGTTACCGACTGTATCCAACGCTAAAAGGTAAGAGCAAACTTAATTTTCCGCTAACTTCGCATATCATTAATGAATATTTCTCTCAATACACAGCACCACTCTTCGTCTTTCAATGGCTGTTCGATGAAGCACAAATGCGCGCCGATAATGTAGGCGCACCAGTTACGCCCCAACAGTGGAACTACATACATGAAATGGGCGGCGCGCTACGTTCCTCCTTAGACAACGTCACGGGCGTATTCGCGCCCTCTTGCATCGGCCATGCTGTGCTCTCCAAACGCGATTGGATCAATATTAAAATCGATGACATCTCTTTACCATCGGCTCTCCGTTGCTGGGAGCATTCGACACGTCCACGCCGCAGACGACACAACATCGCTAAACAAAACCATTTGGAGCACACCGAACAAAAGCGCCATCGCTCCAACAACGAACATCAAAGAATCCCGCATAAGAACCGTATACCCAAACAACACAAAGGGAAGAAAGATAACAACAACTACGAGCCACAAAATGGTACACGTCCCCGCTTAAGTAAAGCCGAGCGTGAAGAAAGACGGCGACTACGTCACGAACGTCAACAGCGGCGTCAACGTAAACTACAACAACAACGCAACAAGAACAAACAACGCAATCGTCACGAGCGTCGACGTAACGAAGCAGAACGCAAACGTAACAACAATTTGCCACCCAACGACAACGCCACCGCATTATACGAACAACATCCCAACAAAAAACAACGTCAACATAACAAACCGAAAGCAAATGGTGTTGAGCGTAAACACCGACCGGGCCACAAGTCACGTAAGGAACGTAAAGAGCAACGTCAACAACAACAACTGAAGCTACAAAACAGCGGCAAATTCGAACGACAACATGAGCTGCAGCACGACGAACAAGCCATCGAGACGACAACCCAATTTGACCTACAAAAAAGACACATGCGCCGCAATCGTGTGCCGCGCGTGCCCGAGAAATGCGCGCTACGCCTGCTCGAGCGCTGCAGTTGGCCGCAATGCAATCACTCCTGCCCGATGGTCACGAATCCGCTGACCGGCGAAGAGATGCGCTTCCTCGAGCTGCTCACCTCTTTCGGTCTGGACATCGAAGCCGTTGCCGCGGCATTGGGCATTGACATGCAGACCCTGAGCAATATGGATCGCACCGAGCTGATTAATCTGCTGACGCAACAGGCGAGCTGATCGTCGGTGTAAATACAAGTGCTTGTTTGTACGTGTGTGTATGTGTGTGTGTGTGTGGCAGTGTATGTGTGCTTGTGTATTCATAAATTATTTGTAAATATTAGTTGCTTAAGTCGTAAATAGTTCAAAGTTCAAATTAATAACGTAAGTGTTGTATGAGCTCTAAAGATAGATATACATACATATGCATTTCATATATTATATATTGAAAATCGTTTTCTGCTTCCAACTGTAAGTTGTGTTTTATAGTATTTTTGTATTTTTGGTAATTACTTAAAGACAAATATTGTACCCAGTTGTTAGGAAAAGCTAATTTATTGTTTTTGTTGTAAGCGATTTTAGTTTAATTTCAGTTATATGCATAAGTTTTAAGCCAAAATGAGTAAACAGAAATATTCGCAAAAAAACATAACAAAGCAATGAGTGAGTTCGAGAGCCAGAGAGTTTATGAGCGCTTATCACATGTATAGAGAAGAGAAAATTGTATTAAATTAATAATATGCAATATACATACAATTTAAAAAAACTAAATTTTCTAATATTTTAATTGATTAAAAAAAATTTTTTTTAATTATTTTTTTTATTTATTTAAAATTAATTTTTTTATTTTTTAATACATTAATTTTCAAAAACTTTGGCCTGTTATAAAAAAATAGTAATAAATAATTTTTTTTTCCATATAAAGAAAAAAAATTGTTTCAAATATTTTAAATTATAAAATTTTTTTACTATACTAATTTTCAATTCCAAAAATTCCGCTTTTTATGAATATGTATAATCTTGTAGTAATAAATTACAAAAACAAAAATTAATAGAGAGGAAGAGAAAATTTTAAATTTATAAAATTAATAATATGCAATATACATAGTATAATATAAAAAGTCGTCTAATTTTTTTAGTTAATTAATTTTATTATTAATGATTATTTTAATTAAAATAAATAAAATTATTAAAAAATTAAAATTATTAAAATGATTTTGTTTAATTATTAAATTATAAATTAAAAATTTCGTTTTTTAACATATGTAATTATTTTCTATTACAAAAATTCGGCGTTTTATAAAAAAATGAATCGCTCCAAAATCTACAAAAAATTTATTCCTATTGTTATGCTCATATAATTATGGACTCATTAGTTAAATAATGCTACTCGAACTCACCCGCTAACAACGCATTTATAATAAAAATAACTCGAAATATCACATTATACTCAAAATTTAAAAAAAACGAAAAAGCAAAAAAAAATTAAAACATTCTATATACACGAATGAATATAAACACAAAATGCAACAATGAGACTGTTACTTAATTAAATTATTATTGTTAACAATTAAACAAATTAATTTTACAAAAAAAAACATAAATGTATTAAAAAAAAGCAAAAAATAAAAAAAAATATAATTATAATTAACAATAATTAAAAAATTTATTTCGAAATTAAAAAAAAATAATTAATTTTATGCGAAAAAAATACAAAAATAATGATTAAAAAAATTAATTTCGAAATTAAAAAAAAAAATAATTAATTTTATGCGAAAAAAATACAAAAAAAGCAAAAAATAACAATTATAATTAATGAAAATTAAAAAAATTAATTTCGAAATCAAAAAAATTATTTACCAACAATGTTATGATTACACAATAATTACATATATAGCAAATGTACTTAATTATGCAGCAGCATATGAAATCAATACTTGTTTGCAACTGAAGCTCGATCATAAATCTACCTCAATAGAACTTAAAAAAATAATTAATTAAAAAATTGAAATGTTATTTAAAATTGTAATTAATTAGACTGTTATACTGTATATGTCACATTTGCAATAAAAATATTAGCAGAACGCACAGGCATTGAAGGATCGAATTTGGGTACAAGAAAGAGTGTTTCTAAGCAAAGCAAATAATTGAAAATGAAAAACCAAGCCAATTACATATATTTATGAGTATTTACAATATAAATATGTACATATCACTTTTTTATGCATGAAATCACAATTCTGCTACAACCATCCATAACGTTTAGTGAAAAAATAGTTAAATATTATTTATGCTAGCATATTTTTTTTGTACCTGTAAAACTCTTTCAATTATAACAATGAAGTTCATTACAACAAAAACACACACAGAAACTTAAAATATTGCATTCCTTCATTTTGTATAGCTTTTTGCACTTATTTATTTATTTTAGATCGGAAGAGCACATTAAATTTAATTTTTTTTTAATTTAATTTATAAACTCGAATATATTTGTAAATATTTACATTTGTTTAAATTATTGTTTAATATTACTTTAAAATAATAATTTCTAAAAAAATTTAAATTTTAATTAATAGGTAATTTAATACTTTTAACACAGTAATTATAAAAGTACTTAATTATTTTAGTATTTAAGTCAAATGTTATGATGAATTGTTGTGTGAGCGTGAAAAAGTACGATTAATGTTTGTTGAAATGAGCGAAAATAAACAATATAACATTATATTTAAAAGAAAAATAAATGATAAATTAAAATAGAAATAAATATTTTTTATTATGCGTTTAATATTCACGAAAAACTATAACCGAACTCCAGAATAAAATTCTTTAGTAAGCACTGTGCCGAAATCAGTTGAGCAGGCTCTCTTCGCACTCTCCTCGTCACGATTTCAGCACTTTTTGCAAAATATTTTTATTTTCACTTGTTTTGCAATGACTTTTCATTTCTCTAAAGCCTTCAAATAGTTAATTTCATAATTTCATTGTTTACCGTTATCACAGCGTTGTTTCATGCGACGCAAATCATTATCAGTTGGCGCTGATTTGATAAACGAGTTTAAATGGAATTACTGACGCTTTTGTTATTGCGTCAGACTTTAAATAAATGACGAACAAAGTTTACTGCTGACATTTAATAATAGTAGCAAAAGTCAGGCTCATCCTTAATTGATAAAACAGGGTGTTTGCCAAATGATTCGAAAAAAGTTAGCAAAAAATACTAGAACAAAATATTATTATTTTTATTGAAATCGGTCTAAAAAAGGAAGGTGTATCTTGATTTCTATTCCATTATTCCAATACCACAAATAACTGAAATATTCCCTCAAATATATATGTCAAACTTTGCCTCTGAAAAGGTGCTTTTGCTAAAAGTTATATACAGTTAGAATTTTCAAAGAAATTATTTTTTTATTTTATTTTCTTAATGTATGTATATATATTTAAGAATACAAACAGAAAATATCATATTGTTCCGGTGAATATTTTCGAAGTTACACGCAAATTTGAAAAGGCATTTCAGAGTGCTCGGAAGTACTCGTACAAGGCCAAACTTTAAACGCATTTTTCTCGAAATGGTGATTTCATAGTCGGCGACCAACATTACTCGAAAACGGCTCAACTGATTAGTCTCAAATTTTAACACCAGCTTTTTAAATATATTTTTTAGTAATTCAATGAAGATTTTTTCTCATCGATAAGTATTTTTTATAAACAATATTAGGCCTAAATTTTGGTCAAAATCGATTTTTTTTAAACCGTCATTTTCTTCTTTCGATTTGCGTTACTAAATTTATAAAAAGGATCCAGTTCAGAGATATATTGGTTACCGCAAAACGTCTTTTTCAAGAAGATCTGATGGAGTTGCTTTCCAAATAAATATTTTTACTAATAATAAGTTCTAAAATACAGTTAAAAGATACCATAATACGTGCACAAAATTTTTGGATCAATAAATTTAAAATTTTTTCTAATTTTTTTTCCAGTGAACTCTAGTATTTTCGATGAAGTTGATCGAACACGCTCTGGTTGAGCAAATATGTGAGAAGTGATTTGCGTGATTTAAAAGTGGAGATTCTGACTTGAAAGACGAAGGACGTCGTGGGTGGATAGAAGTTAGATAGATAGTTTGAAGATGGAGAAAACTGTAAGCATTACTCGAGGAAAATTGTTGCCAAACACAAGAAGAGCTCGTAGCATATTTGGTAGTCACTCAAACATCTCTTTCAAAGTGTTCAAAAGCAGCCGAATACATTCAAGAACAAGCAAAAAAAATTATGAATTTTAGGCAGTGAAAACATTGATGGGGAATACTGCCGACAATAAGTCATAAATTTTGAGCGAGCGATTGCTGAAAAAACAACGCTCGGCGTCATGTTGCAAGACCGGTTAAAGATCATTTGGAAAATAGAGCCTGGGAAGTTTTGTCTAAACTGTCTCAATGCCCAGTCCGGTCGATGTAGAAATTTTAAAATATTTGTCTATCTATATATTCAATAAAAATGAGGAACCCGAATTGGATGTCTCGTATACCCCTGTATAGTTTTATTCTTTGATAAAGACATCTAGACAAATTCTAAGTTACTAAATCCCAATCGAACTACTAGTCAAAAATATTTGAAAACAATCTAAAGTTCCTGTAAGGTTGTCACGTTTCTGTAATTTATTTTTAAATATTTATAAGTAAAACATTACTCAGTTAGATTCCATTGAAGCCCACAGCTTACTTTATTATCAAATATATTTTATATAAGATACTTACTAACAAAATGAATTGCAAGTGTCAAATTGTGTACCGAGAAGTGATGATTTGCGAAAATCATAAATTTTTTGTTTCCTTTAAGAAAAAGTGCTCATGCTCTATCAGACGTAACATGTAAAAGATGGTTTCAACGGGTCAGAAATAACGATTTTGATGTGAGAAATGAAGAATCTGGAAGAGGATGAGTCAGAAGCAAATGGGAGTCATGCTAAATATTGCACAAATCGTTTCAGACCCTTTGTAAGCTGTGGGAAAGATCCAAAAGTGTGTAAAATGGTTGTCACATGAATTGAATCACAGATAAATGGAAAATACAAAAAAAAACTTGTGAAACTTTGCTTCAAATACAAGAAAGAAAATTAGTTTTTTATCGAACTGTAACTGGCGATGAAAAATTAATTTATTTTAAGAATCCTAAATAAAGAAAATCATGGGTTAAACCGGGACAACCATCAACATCGACTGCAAAAACAGATCGATTCGGTAAGAACGCAATGTTCTATGTTAGGATGGATCAGAAGGGTGTGATATATCATGAGCTTCTAAAACCTGGTGAAACTGTTAAAGCTAATCCCTACAGACAAAAAATTATCAATTTGAAACATGTACTGAACGAAAAACGTCCAGAATGGGCCAGAAGATACGGCGAAGTAGTTTTGTTGTACGACAATACACCTGCACTCAAAGAAAAATCGGTTCTGGGTACAATCAAAGTACTTGACGGTGAGCTGTTACCCCCTAATATGCTAGATATATTTTTTATAGAGTTGCCAACAATAAATTAAGTTGCAATAGTCTCAATAATATGGTTACCAAAGTACACAAAGTTATATAAAAAAAATAGAATATATTTAATTTGTAAAACAAAATCGGTTTTAATTAAAGGTTAATTCACTTCAAATAAAATTTTAAATTCTATAAAGAGCTTAAGTCTAACTAAGGCAAATAGCCATGTAACCAGCCTGTATATCACAACTCATACATGTATCTTAGCGGTTAATTCGGTACATTTCCACACTTAAGCCACTCTTACTTTAGGCGACCGTATTGAGCGACATTAAGAACAATTTGAGAATAAGTTCAAGTTTAGCAGCGCGAACGTAACAAACGCGATGCATTTAAGCTTTTCTTTATTCATCTGCTACAATTTGCCGTTGCTGCTGCAAGGTAAGCACCAGGAAGAATTTACATATATACAAAATTTACATTTAAAATATATATTCAACGAATTAAATTCCTTCAAGCTTGTCCCATCTACTTGACGATTTCGCTCGATGCCAAAACTGTGCAAGATGCTAACCTCGAAGTAAATTGGGGTCCCGAATGTCATGATCATCCCGAATGGATAGGTATTTTCAGCGAAGATCCCTCAACCACATACGTACAGCCCGAGGCGCGTATCACCGACATAACAAACTCGTCCGGTAAAGTTTTAAGTGATGTGAAAATCGGTAAATTACGCTTTCCGCCCGGTTGGAATAGTAATGATGTGAATGTGGTGCCCAGCGAATATCCGAAGGGTAAATGTCTGCCATATTATGTAGCCAGCTTCAATGGTAGTGAACTGTTGACGGTGGAATGTTTAAAAATACAACCGAATTGGATGTCCAAGTTGGAGCATATAGCGCAAATGCCCTTGAAGGATCTCTTCATACCGGGTAAGCTATCTGAATTAAAGGAAATTTCGAGGTTAAATTGTGGGGTGTTTCGTACTTACAGGTACTCACGCTTCGGCAGCTTATGTCGCTAACTTGACCAAAACCAAATCGGTGCTGGTTAAAGACTATGTGGTAGCTCAACACTTCGATGTCTGGTCACAATTGGTCTTTGGTATGCGATATTTGGACTTTAGTATTGGGTTTGTGATGCTAGAAGTGGTATTAAGCTTAAGATTTTGGTTATACTTTTTTGCTTTTCTAGCTTTGATAAAATTGTAGATGTCTATGATTCGAACAATGCCGATAACTTCTGCATTGTCAACGAGAACAAGCTTGTCCGCCCATTGAGGAATGTTTTGAAGGGTATTAAGCGTTTCGTAAAACTGTCTCATGAGGTCGTTATATTAGACTTCAGTTCGTTTCCTATTGGTAAGTTCAAAATGTATACTTTTTTGTTCGATTTATTTGTATCCGTTCTGTTGGTTCCGTCGTTCGATATATGAAAATAAGAATTGACTAAAATACTACTCAATGAGTCAAACGGATTCCTACCTATCCAGTTTTAAACCAGCCGTAAGTTTCGAAACCGAATCGAAGGGATTAATATTCAGTTGTTTTTATATTCTGCGGAATGATGCTAAGTTCTGGAACCATTGTAGAAGCAATTTCGAAAATCGCGAACTTGTAGAGGTTATGAGTAATAATATGCCGATCCATGAAACTATGGATTTACCCTAGATATAAGAATCTATCTGGAATTGTCCACAGTTTTTCGAAGGGACGAGAGTAAAACTCAAACTGACTGTAAATATACGCCTTTTAAGTCCACAAAGGCTCGAAAATATATCAAGATAGCCGAAAAAAGTTAAAAATCCTGTATAAATATCGGAACAACGCGAAAAATATAACCTGACTTACTAAAGTTCTAATTTAGGAAGAATTATTTTACTCAATTTTCTAATTTTCTTCATTACAGGGTTCTATAAGCATCCCGAACGTCATAGCAGTCTGCTGCATCTTTTGCACGAAGAAGTCGGCGATATTGTCTACACACGAAACACAAGTACACACGAGGAAGCCAAGCCATGCTATGAGCTCACTATTGACGAGATAAGGAGTAATAACAAATTTCTAATAATTTTATATCCGGTGCAGGAGTTACCATATCCGGAAAGTGGTAAACTCTTTATTCTTCGTCTTAAATTAGTTCTACTGCCTTTAATATTGATTTTATATTCAATTTTATAGAGTCGAAAATATTATGTCCCAACTGGAAACGTTTCTCCACCGCTTTTATGAATACCTCCGAGGCATTGGACAATATGCGTTTGTTGTTTAGCAAAAAGCATAATTCACCGGTACGGAATGAAGGTTGGACCTTTCAGGCTATACGTAGCATGGAACAGTCTTTGGTTGGTAGCTGGTTTATTCTTCTTTTCTCGTTTCTAATATTTTTCGCTAAATTCACTTGTAGAATAACAATAAATTGGAGACAGCCAAGGAACGTGCCGCCATTTTGAACCCCAAAGTTACGAGTTGGCTCAAGGGGCCTTGGAGCTTAACCGCTAATGTTGTCGCACTCGATTATTTCAGTAACACAAATATTATCGACGTGGCCATTTATGCCAATATGCATAAGGCTTTCAATATGGCCAATAAGAATTTCGTTAATTTTGAGATTGTTAGTAATTAAAGTTAAATAAAAATTCGTAGCATAGAGTTGCCACCCGGTTGCACATAGCTTACAAGAGTATTGCACATAGTTGGCCTTCAAGCAATCTAATGTATCTAATTTTGGCTATAGTCCATAACATTAACATTACTTTGAAAACCAAAGAATAAAGCATATTAAAAGTTTATTGAACCCCACTTCATTGGGTAGAGGGTCTCCTTTGTTATAACACATCCATAATTGATAAGCAATAAGTCAGGTTTTGAAGCTTGAAGTCTATTATTCTTAGGTATTAAGTGGGTTGACCCATAAAATACTTTTGTGTGGCTGTCCGCAGACTAATGAAATTTTTTTGGGCTTAGAAATGTAGAACAGAAATGAAATTACTCTTGTGCAGCAAGTTTTTTGGTTTTGTAACAGATAATACTCCACTCTCTCTTCTCTGAGAAATACCAACCCAAAGTCAAAAAGACTCAAATCCTGGTATTATTAATTACAGACTGTAGGATATTTACAGATATCTCTTTAAAGAAGTCTTACACAGTATCAAGATCTCAATTGTAAAGAATGGCAACAAGATATGCACTGGAAGCTAGACAATAAAGACGACATTGATTCTCACACAAACTATTTCCAAATGATTTTTCATGTCGCAGCATAACGTATAAAGCAAATTGGACCTATATTAATAAATATACTACCGATCTAGCTTTTTGACGAAAGTATGTGCTCGCCTTGAATTTCATTGGACTTCAATCAGTTTAACACACACTCTGACAACGTCAGACAATAAGATGATTGAAATGACTATAGCACCAGTGTTGGACTAAATTAATATTGAATCCTAAAACCACTTTTAAAGGAAAACAAACCTAAATGAGATTCAAATACTTGCCCCGTTTGTCTTTCAGAGGGTCAGCGGCAAAATACCCAGAACTTTGCGATTATTAGGTTTGAGATTTCCCTCTTAAATAAGAAAACTTTTTATTTAAGAAAAATAAGATATAAAGTAATTTTAGTTCCCAGAATGGGGAACAAGAAAAAATCACACGGATCCATATCTGGTAAATGCGGTGGTTGATCGATGGTATTCATTCCGTTTTTGGCGTTAAATTCGATCACAATCATGACTCGATGCAATGTTGCATTATAATCGTGTAAAATCCGAAAATTGTTCTTCCACAATACGGACAAATAGAACTCACTATTGACCGTCTCTTCCTCTGGATCAAATTCATGATGCACCAAACTACGAATATCGAAAAAAAACAGTAAGCATCACCTTGATTTTTTGCGGCTTTGGCCTGGTTTTTTTTAGTTTCGGTCCGTTTTTTCCCTCCATTCCAGTGATTGATAACTTTTTTGCATGACCAACTCATAAAACCATGTCTCGTCGGCAGTTATAATGCTCTCCATGAATATGAGTACGGCATTCGCACGGTCAAGCATGTCCAACAAGACTTGTTTACGGTGCTCTTCTTAAAAAAACTTCAACTTTATCAGAACGAGTCGAGCAAAATATCCAACAAAATCATTCGAACGGCTCGCAAGAGATGTCGAGCTCTCTTGCCATCTCTCTAACACCTGCCTGATGATTATCAAGCACTTTTTAATTTTTCATCAGTTGAAGAGTTCGAAGGTCGTCTAGAACGAGACATGCCTTCAACGAACTCTGGACCGTCTTTGAAGGCTTGATACCACTCGCAGACCTATGTTTTTGATAAAACTGAATCACCATAAGCCTGTCCCAACATTCGCAATGATTCCGCACACGAAATTTGGTTAGAAATGAAAAATTTTAGACAAATTCTTTGTTCGATATATTTAACCATTGTAAAGATCACAACGCGCTATTGAGGGTTCCGACTGTAGACGCTGGTGTAAACAAACAGTTTGACGAATCACGCTCATATTTGGCATAGTAATTAGGGACAGTCCTACCAACTTAAGAATATACTATTTTTATTGAAACATGAAATTTCCTGGTGTTCTTTTGTCCCAATGCATATAATGTTTCCATAAGAAACCCTTAAGTTCATATTCATCATTTATACAGACGTCACATAGTAGTATCATTAATAAACTAATATTTCTCTATGACTAAGTTAGTTAATAAAATTTATGAATATTAATAGTAAGCAGTTGTATAATTGCTCTTGAATTAGTGATCCATTCAATCAGCATTACAAAAAAAATATATAAATTCATTTGTGCATATCCAATAAGCTTTTGATGATTGTTTACACTAGTTTACAAATTAAGATGAAAGTCATGGATTTAGTAGCGTTTTATTTTATTTTTACTTTGTTTTCCATTTCTATAATAATAATAACTAAAACTGAGTATTATCACTAACAACAGTCAGCCTCGAAATCCAACACAGTATAACTCTTGCCAACAGGTGCTACTTCAGACTGAATAGGCAATTGAGAAGTAAAATCCTCTCTCGACGAACAAAAATAAAACTCTATAAGTCACTCATTATTCCCGGCCCGCTATATGATGCGGCCTTAGGAGTGTTCGAGAGAAAGTTTTTGCCGAAGATTTATGGTCCTTTGCGCATTGGCAACGGCGAATATCGCATTCGATGGAACGAAGAGCTGTACGAGATATAGGATGACATTTATGTAGTTCAGTGAATTAAGAAACAAGGCATTGTTGGCTAGGTTATGACGTCCGAACGGATGAAAACATTGCAGCTCTGAGATTATTCGAGGCAGTACCGGTGTTGAAGGTCCTGGCTCGAATGGAGCGCTGTTGTAAACTCGTATACGTTTCATTTTCAGGTCAAAACCTTTGTAAGCTGGTGTTACCGTTAAGTTAATTAATTCAATAGCAGCTAGTATAATTTTCCGAGCATATACATCTAAATGTATATAACAGAATACATTTCATATATTTACTTATATACATTACTACATAAATACATACATTTGCATAAGTACAAATCCATACAAAGAGGCGTGTTGTTGCATTTCAGAGTTCTCAGTCAATTTGCAGCTATCAATAGCATACTCTTTTCATTTAAAACAAAATAAGAATAAACAACTAAAAATAAATCAGGTTGTGCAAACCAGCTAAGACACACACAAACATGCATACATACTTACAGGTGCAAGTAATATTAACGATATTTTTTCATAAATTAAATATGCATTTCTTATTAAAAATCGGCCGTATAAAGGCGAAGCCACAAGAAACTCAACTGCATTTACAACCGTGTTACCCGCTTGAGAACAGTAATCATGCGATTTCTTTATATAACCACAGTCGTTTTGTTGCTGTTGACCACATTAGTGGCCGCACAAGATTCGTCTTGCCCTGGAAAACCACGTAAATGCCTGAACATTTTAAATTAAAATTGATCAAATCAATATTTTTTAATTAAATGTGCATTTATTTCTTATTCATCTCTGCAGCAACTCAACTATGTCTGAAACCGATGAATGTGGGTACCAAAGGTCGTAGCTGTCGACCCAAGCAGATGTGGTACTTCAATGAGCGGGCGCAAAAATGCGAACGGCTTAAATATCTCGGCTGCGGTGGCAATGAGAATCGTTTCTGCACTTTGTCGGGCTGTCAGAATTCCTGTATTTGAGTGATGGACACTGTACTCTTTGTGTATGCAATTTTTATTTGATATGTAGTAATCTATGTTAAAGAAAATATTAAAAATTTAGTTTTTGTGTGGTGGTTTGTTACTTTTTGGAAATACCATACCATATAACGAGAAATAAGTTTACAACAGCGCGCCAGCCGTTCTTCCTTTTCGCTGTTTGGCGCGAATTGGAGATTCCAGGTGTAGCCATGTCCTTTTTCACCTCGTCTTTTCAAAGAGGAGGAGGTCCACCTCTTCCTTTGCTTCCCCGGGCAGGTACTGTGTCGAATATTTTCAGAGCTGGAGAGTTTTCGTCCATTCGGACGACATGAGCTAGCCAGCGTAGCCGATTCTCTTAATTCGCTGAATTACATATGTCAATGTGGTTTGATCGAATGCGGTATTCGCCGTGGCCAATGCACAAAGGGCCATAAATCTTCCGTAGAACCTTTCCCTCGAAAACTCATAACGCCGACTGATCAGATGTTGCCATCGTCCATGCCTCTGCATCATATAGAAGAGGACTTTACTTCTTGATTACCTCCTCAGTTCGAAGTAGCACCTGTTGACAAGAGTTACTCTGTGTTGGATTTCGAGGCTGACATTGTTGTTAGTGTTTGAAGATAGGCGAAATTATCTACGACTTCGAAGTTATGATTGTCAACAGCATAAAGGCAAATCCTTTTCGTGCTGTCAAAAGCGGCTTTGAAATCGACGAATAGGTGGTGTGTGCATTGATCCTCTTATCACAGGTCTTTTCTAAGATTTTTCAAAGAAACTGATGCAGTTCTTCGCCGCCATATTTAAGTAGCTCCAGCGGCCCCCGCCCCGCTTTGTTGTTCTTTAGACGGGTAATTACTTCGGGTAATTATTCGAACTTCTTCATTGTCGGGCAATGGAATGTCCACTCCGTCGTCATCGATAGGGAAATCGGGTTCACCATTTCCTGGCGTTATGCTTTCACTGTCATTCAGCAGGCTGGAGAAGTATTCCCTCCATAATTTCAGTATGCTTTGGACATCAGTCACTAGATCACCTCTGAGGGGTCCTGATACCTTCTGTTAGTCGCTGCGTCTTTTCGTAGCATTTTCAAGCATGTTCATTCACACGCATTTTTACCTCTCTCATTTTTTCTTCCAAAGTAAACAGGACTTTTTGAGTTCTGCATCCCCTGGTGGCGCCATCTACATATATGTCGATTGTCCAGTGAAAATTTCATGACATTTCATCGATTGTAAATGAAGTTATTGCGTTTTAATTATCAGCATGTTTGTGTTATCGGTGTTTTGTTCTGTTTTTTGATTTTAAAGTCCTGTTTACTTTGGAACGCACCTTGTATATCTAATATATGCCAAATTTCGTGAAGATATCTCGAACAATAGAGTCGTGTTCCAGTCAAGGACTTGATTTTGATTAGTCAGTTTGTATAGCAGTTATATGCTATTGTGGTCCGATGTCGGCGGTTCAAACAAATGAGCAAATTCGTTGGGAGAAAATTAAGGTACTAGTTCGTTTACAAACAGACAGACGGACAGTTGTGACGATGTCAATTTACCTCGTGCTCGATATGAATATAAATTATAAACGTTTTCACACTTCTTACAGCAAATTAAAATAAATTTAGCGTTTCACATTATTCTCGTCAAACAAAATTTCTCACTAAACTGTTAACACTGTCAACTTAAATATGCTAATTACAAAACAAAGGGAAATTAAATTAAAATAATGCAAAAAAAAGTATAAGGGAAATTATTTTAATTCTGTATACAAAAATTAAATTAAAAAAGTATAATTGAAATTATTTTATTCTCTTATACTTTTTTTTGTTCTGAAAGCCCACAGCGTTAAAAAATTTACGTTCTTGTTTCGATATTTGTTAAATTTAAAAGTAAATAAGATCATAACTAGTATTATTTTCTGTCAACTTACTCATTTCTCATATTTTACATATTTTGCATTTGATTTTGTACTCTTACAACTTTTTTACAATATTTCTGTACCATATTTGTTATAGATAAAATCGTTTTTTTTTCTGAGAGCTGTGTAGTTAAAATTATATAGATTTACCTAGTATTAGTTTCTCAGAGTAAATAATTTTTCGATCCATAGAAATGGTATATTCAATAAAGATCTGTTACTTAGTTTGATATTCGCTTAAATAACATTAAAACATAAATAACTGAACCTAACACAAAAAATATTCAGTATAAAAAATCACTATTTAGGAAAGATCTATTTTTGATCTTGAACACATTTCAATAGGCTTTAATCATTTAAAAAAAATCATACGAAAGTTATAAATTAATTTTTCAAATAATTTTTGAGTACTGACATTCTCAGGTACATATATAAAAATCAATGAGTTTAAACGCGTTTTTCTCAAAACTACATTTTTCAAAATGGCTGTAATTGCAACTCGAAGGTCTGAAGAGCGTCCAACTGCTTTGTTTTTATTGCTTATTTTGAATAATGACACTGCAAACTTTCGTTTATAAAAAATGCACTTAAGGAAGGCCCAAAATCATCTCTTTTTTTAGCAATCTGTTGTTGTTTTTTTTATTTTGCCGTTTTGTTAAATATGAAAGGTAATACCTTACAGTTTACTTTTTTTTCACTACGTTCATATCGTTCCGGTGAATATTTTGGAAGTCACACTCAAATTTCAAAAAGCGTTTCAGAGTGCTTTTAAGTACAAGGCCGGAGAGACAGTACTCAAAATGGTGTTTTCAAATTCGG
The DNA here is from genome assembly GCF_016617805.1 of Bactrocera tryoni. Lineage (NCBI taxonomy): Eukaryota > Metazoa > Arthropoda > Insecta > Diptera > Tephritidae > Bactrocera > Bactrocera tryoni. Next base: position 13,624,920 of record NC_052503.1, on the reverse strand, counting down.
TGACCAACACTACTCGAAAACGGCTAAGCTGATTAGTCTCACCAATAAATATTTTTTTGTAAACAATTTAAGGTCGAAATTTTTGTCAAAACCCTTTTTTTTCGAGAAAGCCCTATTTTGTGAAATATAAATATTTTTACTAATTCTAAGTCTTAATATACAGTTAAAAGATACAATAATAAATGTAAAAAAATTTGGATCAATAATTTAAAAGTTTTCTAAAAAAAATCTGGGAAATTCGCTTTTTTTGGCCTTCTTATACAGTTTGAATGACTTCAAGTTTTATGTATTTTTTATATACTATATATTAATTAATTATGTACAAATTATGCCCAAAATTTTAAAACATTTCATTCATATTGTATTATTTTTTTGTAATTTCCGTAAATTAGTCTTGGAGACGTGCCCTTTAGTATTTTTAGGTATTAGTAATACATATATTTTCATACAAAAATTTTTTCGCACTAAATAAATCTTAATAGATATAAAAAATATTGCTTTATACTGAACTTCGCTACTAGTTTTGCAAATATTTAAATATTTTTTGATACAAAAAGAAAGAGAAGTTATGAGCTTTTAGTCTAAAATTATTAAAAATTGCTTTTTTTTAATTTTTATTTTTGTTAATGCTTGAATTTTTACCCAAGACAAGATATGTGTATATAACTTTGAGCTAACTGCCTTTGGTTTTATATAAAAATTAAATATAGATTAAATATAGAATTAAATATAGATTAGATATAGATTTCATTGTTAATGTATTTTTCCTGTAAATTAAAGCCTTTATAAAAGTATAACTTAAGTTGATGCATTTCAAAGCCTCCTCATATTATAAGTGATAACAGGCGTCAAAGTTCCAACTTATCCGATAAATTTATGATTTCAGAAACGTTTCCTCGCACAAAAACAAAATTTAGTGTCGTTGTTGTAATGGTTCAAACATAAAATATTTAATCATTAGTTGAAGTTGAAGAAAAAGTCTGGTTCAAGATCTGCGATATAATGAAAAAATAATGTATATTATTTTTAACAAATTATGTCATGTACTTGCTCGGATATAAATGAGTTTACTGTCAGTTTTAACATTTTATGGGTACATTGTCCTTAGCCAAAAAGTGATCTTGCATCCACCACAGCGCACATTCTGTTCTCTACAGTTCGCTCACACTGTTAACTGTGCAAATTGCATACGCTGTACACATATGTATGTACATATGTATGGTAAGTGCAAGCGTATTTGGCAAACTTATACAATAAGCAATTTGCATTAAATTTAACGTTTATTTTTAACGCTGATCGTTGTTTACTTGGACGCCAGTGAAGCCGAAAGCGCAAATTCTCGCCAGTGATTCATCATAGTAATCGTTGTTGTTGCCGTATGCCGTAATCGGCAGTTGAGCTTGCCTTAAATGTTTACACACTTGAAGTAAAGAAAAATATGATCAATGTGAGATCACATAAGTGTTTTGCTTTTATTTTGCTTTATGTCTTACCATTTTAGCCATGTGTGTCTTGGCCAACAACATATCGGTTTAATACACGCAATTTGGTAGACAGCGCTGCCGCGGCAAATGCATTTTTGGATTTCTAAGGAAAAATTTAGAAAAAAAATTAATATATACATAAATATATATATTATTTGATTTAATATATTAAAAAAATAAAAACTTGCCCAATCCTTAGAGTATAGCAGTCGTCCCCGACGACTTTTTAGAGCGGTTTGGACCACAGTGCGATATATTTTAATATGTCCTTTTTTTGTTCTCGGAGAGGAAATCTTCATACGATATCGTAATTTTTCCGGACGATACGACTAAAGATACACCTCCTTTCGGACCACTCCCAAGCAGGACTTCCGGCACAGTGCGCCTACGTACTAAACCCTGAATTCCGTCGCCATTGCTTGTATTCGAAACTGTCATTAAGCATTACATCGTAGTGCCAAGCTTAGCCGTTAGGTTAAACATTCTGTTTCCGCTGCCTTGCTACTCTTTACTGCTTATCTCTCATTCTGTCCCAGACCATCTTCGATTGGATCGTGTAAGCCACGATATTCTCCGGCGAAACTCGATCGATTATCACTTCAAATCTCTCTTTTTCATACTTTGATCAGACGAAGAAGATACATACATATGTTTAATGTGTGTGGACCCGTATTTGTATCCAAAACATGACGGTAAGTTTTATGCCGTAACAATAAAATCAAAACGATCTGTGAAAGTTTTGACCTATTATCCAGACATACAGATGCAGTCTGGATGATCTCTTATCTAATAGTTCAAAGCTTAACCATTTTGTAAATATATTATTTAGTTTAAATGTTTATACTCAGTAGAGGACATATTAAGTTAGTCCTGAGATTTGTAATATCCAGAAGGTCAGAGATCCATTCAAGTACATATAAGGTGTGATCCAAGTAGAGATGATTTTTCAATATCCTTTTTATGAGTCGTTATTGTGATAAAATATAGCAGCCATAGCTGAGAGTATACACGAAGACTGTTCAGAGTTGATTCGGCGCCCTTCGCAGCAACTCGGTCTGACGTACATATAGAACGACTTGGCGCATTTTACGTCGAGATCCTTAATTGAAAGCTTACAAAATACAGCTTATGCAAGAACTGAAGCCACTCGACCTTCCCAAGCCACATCGCTCGCTCTATGTGCTGTTGAAAAAATCCGACGTTTTCGAGCCAAATTTTGTTCAGTGATGAGACCCATTTCTGGGTTGATGGATATGTAAACAAGCAACACTGCCGTAGAGCAGTGGAATAATCGGTCCATATTTCTTCAAAAAAGACGCCGGTGAGTTCGTAACCGTCCGTGATAGCCGCCTATTTGGTTCCTGAAATTGAAGCTTGTGATCTCGACGACATTTGGTTTCAACAAGATGACGCCACTTCCCACACGTCGCATCAGTCAATGGATTTATTGAGAGTACACTTCTTTGCGCAGACAATTTCACGTTTTGGGCCAGTCGAGTGGCCACCAAGATCATAAGATATCTCACTGTTAGACTTGTTCCTGTAGGAATATGTAAATCCTAAAGTATATACCGACAATTCCGCTTCGATTCAGGCCTTGGAGCAAAACCTTACACGTGTCATTCGCCAGTTACCGGTCGAAATGTTCGAAGGAGTCATCGAAAATTGGACTCAACGGATGAACCGTCTGAGACGTAGCCACGGCCAACATTTGAGAGATTTAATCTTCAAAAAATAAATACCAATGAATGTGCTTTCGAATGATAATAAACATTTCCCATTAAAAAAAGTGGGGAACCTCGAAATGGATCACCCTTCATGCATTGAGTTTTTAGCTTCACAAACGAACTTTGTTGTCATACGTTACAAACTTGGAGCCGCCAAATGCGCTCACATTTAAGCGTTAGAAGCTACCTACACTACCTGCGGCCCACACAGTGCAGTTGAGCCGCCCCTTTGCGACTCCAAGCACACTCACACACAGACAGTAATTATTATTTAATTTCAAGCTGACAACCTTCATTGAGATATTTCCGTATAAGGCAACAACAAGAACGATTGCATTTTCAGAACAACAAATTTTGCTGTTATTGTTACTGTTGTTGTGCACAATAGCAAGTCAATTATTTATTTATTTATGCGACAATTTTTATCTGTCTTCCCAGCATCCAAACAACAAGCTTCTGACGCATCGCGTTCTTCAAAGAAAACCCACACACAGGCACATACACATCCCAACACATGTATGTATGTATGCATGCCTGTAAATATTGACTATAAGCTCACCATAGCATCAGCAGTTTAGAACGAAGATTGGCTTGGGTAGAGTTGCTCTCATTGTTCCGCTGCTCTTCATTCCATCGTGGGTACAAAGTTTACGGCGCCATACAACGATGTGCTCTCTAATATATACATATATTTATATGTATGTATATATTTGTATGTATGTGTATGTGTGCTAAGCAAATTGATTAGATTAAAGTTCTCTTGTGTGGGCGCGATCCGTAAAGCGTTGTGCCAGCCACCGATAATATACTCAATGGGCAAGGGAATGCATGAGAAAGTATATTCACGCTTAGAATAACATAAATACAAGCATTTTCGAGCGCAGTTATAAAAGGAAATGCAGTCCCTGACTTGAATCACTGATTAGCCTCTTAAGTTGCGATGGTTTTCCCCGGTTACAATAACATCCCGTGTGATTCATAGAGCACTGTAAAGTTGGATTCGATCCCACCCAACATTGCTAGTCACAATCGTACTATATTTGCTGACTATATAGTGCTATCAGTTGCCTTTCGTAAGGGTGTTCCTTCGTGAGTTTTCAGTGTTGTTGTTCCTAGAAAAATTACATACAATCGAATGCAGTTCCAGATAACAAAACTAAATTAAACTTAACTGGTTATACCGACTTGCAAGTTAGAACAACATTTTTGCATTTTTTTGAAGAGAAATTTTATTGTTTTTTTTTTATTTTCCAAACCTTTTACTTATTGATCGCTAAATTTTTCGACAATGTTGGCAACACTTCACATGCAATGCGCACCAAAGATCCAAGTCAGTCTGTAACAGAAGTTACATTGGCTCACATTACTCATATAGTGGTGCGTTCAAGAATGAAATTTCAGTTTTATGTCAGTTTTTTTTCATTTTCTACCGTTTGTCACACAGCCAATGTATTTAGTCAGTTCATTTCCGGTAGTGAAGCAATAAGTTAGACCTAGTGGTTTAAACTACTTTACATAGTGAAAAATATGAAAATTTTTGGAATAAATGCCAGAAATTCCGCAAATTTTATAATTAATGGATTTGTATTACAAACTGAAGCATCGGTTTTTAAAAATTATGTATATATACAACGAACATTTACATATTCTTTTAGTATATACATACATATGTACTTTGAGGCTTTCATGACTCACGTATGTAAATAATACATGTATATTGTAGAACAGACCTTGAACAAAGTACATAAATACATATGTACATACATATTTATACGCATGCCTTCCTTAATTGATATGTACAGGTAAGTATATACACTCACATACATTTTTACACATAAATTTCACCACATCTATACTTTCATGTCTACATATGTATGTTAAATAACACTGCTTAACAAAATTTTAACATTTTTGAGACATGAAAACTCATAAATTTTGAAAATCCTAAGGTCACTAAAGAAGAAGTAGTGCTAAGTTCCGTGCAGCGAGGAAACGAGAAAGGTCGAAAAAATAGCCTTTTACCTTTGAACACATGCCATCGGTTCCAATGCCCGATGTCAATATCGTGCAATCATCAGCGCACGAGGTAATACAAACTCACTCTGGTGGTTGTGGGAATTTCGAGATATAGAATTTAAACAAAGCGAGAAGAAGACAACATGCTGCGGAACCCCTTCTTTAATTCTTCTAAGTTTTGAGTTTTTACCTCGAAATAGAACGGATAATTGACGAGCGCTCAGGTAGTTCATGTCCCAACTCTTCAGTTTTGGAGGGAGCGTAATATTTTTGATGTCCTCCAGTACCGTTGTGTGGCTGATTGTGTCAAAGGCTTTCGACAAGTCCAACGCTTCGAGGATCGCACAGAGCGGTTTTTGGTTAAGGCCATGAACTATCTGGACGTTTATGACGCTAAGTGCTATGGTGGTACTGTGCACTTTTCGGCAGTCATGTTGGTGGTTTGCTAGACTATGGTGATGTGTGAAGGTTGGCAGTAGCAAGCCTCAAGCGTCTTCACTAATGTGGAGAGGAGTTATCGGACGATTGGACTACCCTTTGTTGGCGGGTTTCCCAGGTTTCAGTAGTGGGACAACTTTTCCGACTTTTCACACATCGGGTATTTAAAGAGTGGTTTGCGCAGCCTCCGTGTAATACATTGCTTACCACTTTAATGATGCTTTGGTATGGTCCAAGTCCTTGTCTGGGTTCTTGTTTAGCCCAACTATATAACAATCTCACACATGTTGTACACTGATGCAGAACCCAGGATTTATATTGACTTCACAAAGAAAATCCAAAATAGTCTAAAAAGCACTAATTCACGAAGTTGAGAAGCTGAGGCTGAAAATTTGATTCGCAACACGCAAAAAAAAACAAAGTTCGTGTGACAGTGTTTACCAGTGTAATTAATGGAATATTTACGTGCGCTTTGCGCTCTTCAACAACAAGATCGTAAAATTCCTGAGTATAAATTCCATATATATTTATACATATGTATGTATACTATACTTATACATATTGCATATACATATGTAGTTTTTTCGACGAGCCCCATGAAAATAAAAGAAAACGGTATTTTTTTTATTTGTTATGTTAATTTTTTATTTTATGCATATAATTAAGAATAAGTATTTAATTATATAAATATTTGTTACTTTACCGGCCAGTTGCAGAAAAACAGTTATTATTTGCTGCAAGCGCCACAACTGGCCGATTTACCGCATATTATTATTATTATTATTTACAACGCGGGTAAGTCTACACATTAATAAATAGTTTATATAGATGATCAAGGAAAAAACACACGCATCACATTTGTAAAGGGTTTCCGGCAAACCGGACACTTCGAGACCGACGACGCGCACTTGGCGCAAGCCACCACATGGCCACAGGGTAAAAACGCCGTGTTATACTCATCGGCATAGCATATCTTGCATAGCTTCTCCTCTGCAATTGTTGCCGCCACCGCTGTGGTCTTCACAGCAGTTGTCGCCGCCTCTGCGGTTTTGGACGTCGTTGGCGTCAAAGCCGCTGTTGCAATTACTGGTTGTACGACAATGTTGTCTGATGTTGGACAATATTGATCACTTTCTGCTGGCACTGCATCGGGACATTTACTGTTATTCGTTTTATATTTGGCCGCAACGCTTTCGATATAACTTTGTCCTTTCAGTAAATTCAAATATCGACATTTCGGTAACCAGAGCGCATGCTGTTCCCATGGTTCATCATCATCATCCCAATCCTTGAGACCACAACCACAGCTAAAGCACTTAACGCGATCACCAGTGCCGGTATAGAAGAAGCCAGCATCGGCTAATTCCTTTGGACGTTGCTTCATGTTGCGTGGCCACTCCGCAAACGAACGTAAGCGTGCCGCTTCGATGGCATACTCAGGATATTCGGGTCGGTACAATTGCGCTTCATTGCCACATCTGCTGTTGTTAGCGCTGCTGCTGCTGCTATTCGCATTGGCATGATGATGATTAGACAAATTGTCGGCCGCTATGCTGTCGTATTGGTATGCGCCTGTCGTCAGTGGAGCCTGTGGTGTTGGTGCAATATCTCCAGACACATCGTTTGCCTCGAATTCGTATCCTTCATTGCCGCACACATCATAACTAACGGGCGGTAACACACGACTCAATGTATCATTGCTAATTGGCACATTGTTGGTGGTGCGTCGTCGCAGCAATGGGCAATTCGGTGAGAAGCGTAAATGTTCATTAATCGGTTGATCATCACGTTCCCAACGTCCGATCTCGACTTCACAAAAATAACATTTGACTTTATCATCTTCGCCCGTATAGACCAGGCCAATTTGTGCCAACTCCCTCTTATTCAGCCATTCAAGTGGCCAATTTTCGAATGAATTCAGGCGTTCATCTTCACGCTGATATTTCTCATCCATAGTAAATTGTTCACACTTCCATTGGGGTAGGTATACTTCATTCGTTTTGTTATCCGTTACGTCGTAGCTGTTTCTACTCGCTGTCCAACCACCACACTCAAAAATTAGACGCCTTGCTAATTCGGCGGCCGTATTATTAGTTGTATTGTAAGTTGACGGTTTCTCGGCAATTATTTCAGACATCTTGTTGCTGCTGTTGTCCTTTACCTTCTATACGATAAATTTGTTGCGGTATTAATGATAGTACTATATGAGTTGCGCTGCGATTATTGCGTTCGTAAGTCTGCAAGTGGAATAAAAGTACACGATTCGGTTAGTCAATATATAAAGTGCTTGCAAAATCAGTAAGAATAGATAAGAAGTTGTTGCTCCTATTTTACAACTCATTGTTGACAAATGTCTACGCTTGTTGACAGAGTTCTAGGTAGGTTTCTTGTTGTAATTAAAAGCTTTTGCAAAAATTTTTAGAATTATTGTTATTGACCCAAAGCAGAAAGTTGCACTACCCGAGCTTTAATTATTTTAATTGTGTTTTACTCTCTATCGCTCTCTCTCCCTTTTCTGCTATTTTGTATTGTATTGTATTGACAACTTGTATATGTATACGATAATTTCGTATCTTTGAATGAAATATTATTAGATAAAAGCTGGCGCTAGTGTTTCGAGACAAAAATATTTTTGCAATTAAAAACAATTGTGCTATGAGTAACGAAACAGTCTGGTATTGTTATGCCGAATCAAGCGGAATTTTCTAGCGTGAAAAAGATTTTCGTTGCAACGTTGATATTTATTTTTGTTTATATGTATTAACATGCTTCAAGTTAAATGTGTCCTTATTGTTTTGCGATTTTTTCGAATTTTCGTTAATATTTTCAAGTTTAATAATCTTTTTATTTTTTCCCTGTTTGGTTTTCATACAAAATGTAGAAAATTTTCCTTTTTTATGAAAATGTTACAAAATATTATATTTAATAGTTGAAGTTTAAATAATAAAAATTTACTTTTTTGATTAAATTAAAAAAAAAAAATTGTTTACATTTTTTTACTTTTTTATAAGATCGGATATTTTTTTATTTTATTTTATTTTATTTTTTTTTTTTATTATACATTATTTTATTTTTTATTATATTTTATTTTATTTCAATTATTATTTTTTGTTTTTCTTTTCATTTTATTTTTTATTTTACAACTTTAATTTAGTTAAATCAGTTTTCAATATTTGTATATACACACTCTCACTTCAAAGTTTGCTTTATTTACCCGCTTATTATTATAAACACTGGCTTTTATAAACTAACAAAAATACGCTGTGTAAACGTCAAAGTTTCTCAGTCAACTATTGTTGTGAATGTTTGTGAACTTCGCCTGAGTCGATTGTGATACTCTTATCGAGAATTACGTATACATATAGTATACTACACCCTGTTATTAAATCAACCAGAGAAATACTTTCGTACATATTTCAAGTATGTGTACTTAAGTAGACAATAGACTGTCTTTTATAAGTTATTATATTTTTATATTATTAGAACTGAAAACATATTGTAACTTAGGTAAGAAAAGCTCAAAGACATGAAATTTTAATAATTTTTTTTTACGATTTAGACTCTGCTAATCGAAGAAATTCTTAGAAAAAACTCACTTCCGTTTTACAAAGAAATTTTTATGAGTTCTAATCTTATCAAAAAAATACTATACTTCACAATTTCAAAATAAATGTAATGGATATTTTTTGCACTAAACGACTTTTAACTCATACCTTCGATGAAAACTTTTTCGTATGTATACGCTAGCAGGTTTACGAAGCTATCATTCAGCAATAGACGCTTTTTACACGAAGGCAGTGAATAGCGGCGCCATTTTTATGCCCATATTCCACTTTTTTTAAGAGTTTGTGTGATTGTATTATATATATATAAGTATTGTATGTAGTGTATCACAAAAGCAAAGCACGACCAATGTGTCCTGACGAAGTCTGTCTAATGACTGAATCCTGGAAGCGATGAGCACAAAGCGTTAGCTGCCAAGGAATACTAACAAACGAGCGAGTAAAAGTGCTGCGCAGGACATACTACAACAGCGTAAGGATATTAATTAAGGGTGGAAACATACCACATGTCTGCGTGTGCACCTTTAGCGCCAGCTAGCCAGCTGCACGACAGGATATGCTCTCAGCAGCTGCAATGCACTCATTCAAACAAGGACGATGTTGATGATGATGATGATGGTAAAAGTGCATAGCCACCGCGAAGTTTAAAAAATTTCGTTAAGCTTCTCCATTTATGGGCGTTACGCTACAAGCGAGTGAGTATACTACGTCAACGACGACCGTATGCTTTACAGAGCCGAATCAAAGTGATACGAGTACTACACAAGAACACTCGGTTTTGGAGTACGCACACAACATTGTACTCGTCCAGCGTAGAGGCGAGCAAAATACTCATAAACGAGCAACGACCGTAAAAGCCAAAGTCAGCCAGCCAAGTCGTTAACCGACGAAAATGCACTTTTGCAATTCGTCGCCCCCGTCTAGGGGTTGATCTAGCGCTGGAAGGAAAGTGAAACATTTTTATGTGCGTGTGTGTGTTTTTTGCAAATCATAAATCACAAGCTGGGTGGCTTCCAAACACACACACAAACGACGTTGTAAGCAGTGCCTAGCTGCGCAGGACATTTCCAGTGCTGTAATGGCTGTCAAAGTACGAAGTCAACCAGCAGCTACAAGGACGACGACCGAACAGCGTGGGTTCGAATGCAGCAGGCGAAGTGAATGCCATTCGCAAAAGCATCAACATCGCCGCATCTCTAAAACACCCGTAACCATGTAGGATTTTGTAGTATTGTAGACATAATAATCAATGAACCCTGCGATGAACGACCTCGGCTCGCGCGTCAGGGCTTCGACCGAACGAAATCGTCGTCTACGAATGCATATAACCCGGCGTAGATGAATGTACAATTAAAAGTTCGGGGAAAAAGTTGCATGAAAGTTAGGTGCAATTTTGCAATAAGCTCTCTTTACTTTGGTTGTAAGGGTATAGGAGAAATTATATTATTTATTATTATTTGCAAACACACAAGCTAATGACTGCACTTAGCTCTCGGCAAATACTCCTCATATCGCGTGTTGGTAGCGTTGGAAAATGCGTTTTTTTCTTTTCAACTGCAAAGCTAGTAAGTATCGCGCAAAAAATCGTAATGGCGTCGATGTGAAATGTGGCAACGCAGTAGACAAATACGTAATACTAACGTATCGGAAAGCAGGTGTATAAAAATATTGAAAACACAAATATTTGCAGGAACCTTAATATTTTTATCTATAAAGTGATTAAAAATGTCGTTTTTTATTACACACATACATACATAAATTTAACACATTTTGATTCCCAGTAGAAAAAAAAAATTATTTTATTTGCGAAAACTTTCGATACTTCTCAAAGTTAATTCAAATCTGAGAGATACTTTCGAGTCATTGACTTCTGAACTGCAAACCTTTTGCAAACTACAAATCAAAAATATCTAGACTTATCGATAAAGCTCTTAAAAATACTACTTTCAGCGCTCTATATTACCCTAATTTAATCAAGTAGTGAGCTTTCTGCACCTTCAAATGTCAAAATCTTATTCTTCCCGGAAGCGGAACTTATAGGTGCGTTCAGCTAACTTTTATATTGTATCTATTATATTTTAGAAATATTCGCAGTCAAATGACTTTTGAAAATACTGTGAAAGCATTATTTAAAAAAATATACCACTCCGGTTCTTGGAAGTCAGCGGACGAGAAAAAATTATCGTAAAAAGACCTGGCAAGAAGCATAATGTCTGGTGGAGCTGGTGATTTATAAGTGAATTGGATTGAGTTTCATGTATGTACATACATATGTACATGAAATGTATGTACATAAGTATCCAATAGCATTGCATTTGCAACTACGAAAAATTGCTGTAAGCGAGCGAAAAGCAACTGCAACTACGAAACCAAAGCCAAACCAGTCAGTCGCTGAGCAATATTATTATTAACCAAGCGAACCGAACCAACGTGGGGGCAATTGCAGCAGACTGTGAGAAAGTTTCAATGGAATGTGGTCAAACAGCAATTTGAGTGCAACATATAAGTAAAAAAAAAACAAGCCAGCAACAGCAAAACAATTGAAGTGGCAGCAGAAAAAAAAGTGGAAAAGCAAAACAACAACAGACTACTCGTTAAAGCTGTCACCATAGACAAACAAACAAACGTCTACCAAGTCGCTGTTCTGGTCTCGCTTCAATCTCTACAATCGCTTCGGCGAGTTGGCTGGAAATATACACGACGGAAAGAGGTGGCAACATTATATGCCGGAGCCATGCAGTAACCATCAATGGAAATATGAAAAAGTGTCGTCGACAGACAAACTTTTGTAGCTGTTATTGTTTGTGTGATGTGAGCATGAACAAATACCTACAACAATCACCACCCAACAATGGTATAGGGAGGAAATTTTTTTTTTTACCGCCACAGTGGAATGAATATAGAGTACAAAAGCATATGTATAGAGAAATGATAATTTAACTCATCATAGGCACACGGCAATAATGCAATGCAATTGCATACATACTACGTGTGGAACTTTTGCAGGGCGAAGGCGAGCAAAAATGCACGAGTAGCCCGATGCAACGAGTTACTACGAATGTACGAGAAGTGTTACGAATGTTTCCAGGTTTCAAGTAATTATAGCTAGTGATAGTGACAGAGTTATATTTTTTAAACTAATTGGGATTGTTTCAAATTTCTAAAACAATAATTTATATTATTTTATGTTAATAAATTGAAGAATGATTACTGTATGGCTGTTAATATAGAATTTGCATGTTTAAGTGCAGAAGAAAATAACCATAGTAAGTGGGGGGGGCAAGTTCCAGAAACAAGTGCTCGGAAAGGAATGAAGTGTAGAAATTATTATTTGATTTCTTTGGGGAAGTTTACAGATTGTAGCGACAAGTCCAATTTTGATTATGCCGAGTTATATGTTCAAAAATAAGAATAATATCCATGTCTGCCCAGGCTTATACACGTGTGCATATAATATATAAAATATAGTCACAAAATAACCCTTATGACTTTGCTAGTGCTCAAGAAACAATGCATGTAATACGGTGTTTCATGCAAAACCTTACATATCCGAAAAGGTTGTTAAACCCATGTTTCACTTACGAATATGAGAACAATGTTCACAGCGTCAATATATTGCTCGGATTACTAATTACTTAACTTTGTTAATACATTGTTGTAAACAGTTTTTATGTGCATATGTTTCTAGCTTTTCAATTTTAACCACAATGAAAACCCGATAGAAAAACAGCTGCTTTGTAAACCCCAAACTCAGCTTTCACAACAACAAACAACAGTGAACAACTGTTTTGTAATTGCATTTACTGTTTAAGGGAATAATAAATTTTATTTTTATAATTCAGAAAACTTGCTGTTATTACGAATAAGTGACCACAAAATTCGTATTAAATTGGATAATAAATTTATATAAATTAATGCAAAAGTTATTCTATAATTAACAATATGAAAAACATGTTTAAGGAAGAAAATGACCGAACAGTAAAAGTTGAACTAAAAACCAATAGCTGTAAAATCGCCCCACACAGCGCTTTTATGAAAAGTGACTTCATGACACATGTGAACACTTTTCAACTTATCCGTTTATTTCAACATTAAAAAGATATGAAATAAAATAATTTAAAATCGTAAAAAATTTTTAAACTTACATTTAATACTAACAGCTGCTACTATCCAAGTTAAATTAAATTATTAATTAAGCAAGTATTCACACTGCTGCATATAATCGCACGAATGCAGGCGAATAGTTCATACGAAAGTTTTCGTTTTTCTTGAAACTTTCAAAAAAAAATTGTTTGTTTTTTCAGTCACTAACCACACTCTCAATAATAACAATAATCAACAAAAAAAATATTTAACACAGATTATCACTAAATATTTTAAACAATTTTCAATTGCTTCGTAAGTTTTTAAAACTTTTCTTTTAATCAAAAATTTTCCACCACGTTTTCTTTATTTTCTTCTCTGACGTAGTCGTACGTGCGTGTTGGCACCAAGAGACTTAACGCACTAGTGATGCAGTCACGGGAGACAAAACTACATTCTACCATGGAACGTTCACGGAAACCGCATAGAAGACCAAAAATAAAATATCTACATTAGAGTAGTAGTGTTGTAGCCAAGTATGTGAAGCTATAGGGGTGATAGTATTGCCAGATGAGAGTGAGTGGATAAACAACTGGAGTTCAGATAAATGTTCAGAGCTACGGTGGGTAGGTAGAAGGGATTTGCTTGCTGTTTTCGTATTTTAATGGAAAACACTAGAATATTATAGTGTGTTTAAGCAAACAAAAACTAAAATACTAAAAAATTTTTATTATTTATTAAATAAGTTATCGATTTTCAGTATTTTCCCTCTTTTCATCAATATTTTGTGTGTATTAGGTTTAGAGCCGAAATTTTAACATTTTCAAACTATTTTTGTCTCAAAAGCTTACAGTTTCAAGGTTGAGAGACTACATGTTTTATGAAAATCTACTAAGTTTGCACCAGAAGAAGTCACGAATCGTAAAAAGTAAACCATGGCCTGAAAGAATATGGGATGAGCAAAAAGTTCTTGAAGAGAACCGGGACGCCTTGAGAATTCCGGGCCCAGGAGAAATTGTTCTCAATCTAATCCTTTCTTGTGCACTGGGTACAGATCTCAAAACGAATAAACTAGGCAATCTTGCTATGTTTATATCAATTCTTAATGGACAAATTTCATGTTTGACAATAAGCTATTAGAAAACATGTAAGATTTTCTATTTTTTATGTTCTTACCACAACAATTTTTCTCATAAACGTTCAATAATACATCTGGCAACGTCAAGTGGCCTGCCGCTTGATCAACCCAACATAAATGCAATAAAATACATTGGAATGCAGCTAAACCACTTTTTCAAAGTTTTTTTTTATTGTTTGGTTTAGTTATGTTCGAGTTACCTGGCGACTTGTGAGAGAATTACAGATGCATGTACATACATACATATGTAAATAAGTTACTGTTGTTGTATGTCGACACGCAAGCGCAGACCAACAACAAAGCTAGATACTTATTAGAAAACCAACACTGGATACAAAGAATGGAGCAAGCCAACGCACTGGGCGGCCTCTGAATGCCAGCGAGTCAGTCAAAGAACCGGAGAATGCTCACAGCAGTGCAGAAGGCGCAAAGCACAGCACCAATGTACAAAGCTACGTATGTACATAGGTAAGAGTCAGTCAGTCATCCAACCTTTGCAACCGGTCACCAGGTAATACTCGCTGCTTCAACATACCGAAGAAGTATAACGCTACATAATACAGCAACATAAAACCCACATATACACATACATACATACATACTTTGTCTATAAAAATGTGTAGTAATGTTTGTCTGTTGGAGTTGGAGTTTAGTTCGGTGGGAATAATTCAATTCTTGGTTGTCTTATTTCTGGTTTGCTTCATTCTGAGATTGGAATGTGGTACTACCAGATATCGGCGCACAAACACACACACATGTACTGCATAGGCTCCATTTACATGACCAAGAGCTACAACAATAACAAGCAACAACAACAATCGTGATTCTAGTGGGGAAAAAAATATTTTCATACTTTGCTTTTACAGTTGGGAACCAAAGAACCATTACGAGAATGCTTCAACAATCACTTAATACAAAAAAAAAACACATACAAGTGTATGTGAACTAAGAAAGCTGAAGGAAGTATCTCAAGAACAGCATTAAGGCGAATGCAATGTAAAGAAAAAATCGGGAAAAAAATAAATAAAACATTCTTGAGTCGTCCTTCCAAGAAATGCAATCACGCAGCGATCACCAACGACGTTGTCGCCAACAACAAAGCAAACGCAGCAATGCTCCTAAACACACACAAAGCATAAAGAAAGCAACAACAAAAGATAAGAAAAATTCACTCAATATGCAGGCGCAGGCGCAGACCCAAATGTGATCGAGCAGCCAGCAGCGTATGAAGCAACAATCACCAAAAATGCTCTAACAAGCTGCGCTTTCAATTTGAATGTAGATATTGTAGCAAGCGGCGCAGGCGTAGCAGCATAGAATAAGTGCATAATGCCATAGAATGTTGTAAGCCGAAGATCGTGAGCCATCGATCAGTTTTCCATAGCATAACCCTGCAGGGTTCCCCGCTTTGCGGTAAAGATCAATGAAATACAAAAAATGTGCCATAACAGTTTGACTTGAAGCAACGAAATACCTAAATTGGATGGATGCTGCTGCATGGGTTGACCAACCACGACATACGAACGTTCACTCGTTCATTAATATTGCACTTCTAATTTAATGATCTATCGAAAATGCGAGAACGCATGCATGCAAGAAGAGGCAGTAGGTGGAGGAGGCTACTACCGTTGTATGGATATTACAAATTTAAATGTACCAAGTCCAGACTGTGAACAAACGTGTGTGTGTATGTACGTTTGATCGCCCTTCGATCGTTGATTGTTCAGGGCGTTTTATTGTATGGGAAAAACTCTAACAACTGAGATTCTACGAACAATAGCAGCAGGAAAATGAGAAATTATACTCGTTTGAGTTGTGATGTGTGCGTGTGATGAAAGAGAAAGACCGCCGTCGCCAGCGACACAATAGTACTCGAAAAGTTTAATAAAAAATATAGAGATTATACTGGACCAACAAATTTTTAATGCAATTCGTCTATCTATTATAGTGGGTGTTCATATATAATTACGTGTGAAAGCATGAAATTGGAAAATGGTATTTCATTACAGTTCTTACTAGATCGGCTTTAAAAATCACATTTAAGATCTGTTTTCTAAATGTCTGGTTAGGAACCATCTGTCAGTCAATTAAGTTCTGATTAACTTAACCGATACTCCTTCTTTCTGTAAAGAACCTGAACCAAATCTGACGTTGAGAAAACGAAACTAAGAGGCAAGAAATAGGCTACACTTCCGTGTTCCCACAACGTTCGGGTATGCGTAACCGGAACGTACTCGGAATTTTTCCGGCCAAGGACTGTCAACTTGGCAGCATTTCTCCAGTTCTCGTCAGAGATTATTTCTGACGACTATAATTTCTCACTGAATTACTTTAAATATTATTCGTTTTCGTACCAAATCTATCTGAAAATTAAACCCCAGTTCGAGTTGACCGATAACAATTTGACCAGAAGGATCAACGTTTATTCAACTTTATATCAGGAAAAAAGCATCAAGAAAACCTTGAGAACCAAAAGTCACATACAAAGCCGAAAGAAATACATATTTTTCATTTTAAGTACTTATTAAACAACCCTGTAATGGAAATTTACTACAACAATAATGCTTATGCGGTTTCTTGTGGTGCTACACGCTCATTATCGCCAAATAGGCATTTGAAATTCATGAGAAACAACTTCGTACCTTGCTGAATTGTTGAGGTTAGAATGTGGTAAAATCTGTATTTAAATGATAAGAATCGAGATCGTTTTTCTTTTGTGTCTTTTGTGTGTATGTTCGTAGGAATGCACATATTTAAGGATTGTCTTTGTGTCATTGATTTGGTTTATCCATATTAGGGAACAGGTCAAATAACAATAAGCGCCGATATAAAACGAGTTTACTGCTGAACTGTAATTTCGTTATGATAAAAAAATGAGCATATCATGACCACCAACGTTGGGTAATGACTGAAAACGTGTGGGTGTGTGGCAAGTGTAGAATGGCAGATTTGTATAATACTGAACTTTCTCTAAGCGAAATATTATCTATCACGAAAGACAAAAAAAGATAATACATGTTAGATCAGTAAAAATGAAACCAAAAGTGCCATCTATTGACACACTTACTCATTATTATTATTATCTTTATAAATTTATATGAATACAAACTTTTTTTTAACAATGCTGATGTCATGAAGCAATGAAAAACTTGGAAATGGGGAGATTATTCGTGCTTAAATCCGGAAATAGTTTGTATGTTACCTCAACCTATTTCCTTCTTGTGGTACCTAGTCATCCAATTAACAAAAACCCAAAAATGTAAACAAACGGAAATGAAAGAGTAGTGAAAAAACTAAACGACTGTATAAATCTAAAAAAAATTACGGAAATGCATTTTTTTTTAATTCCACGAGCTTCCGACGGGTGTAAACATCGTTTCTATTAAGAAATGTGAGCAAAGGCCCGGTAGGAAATTTTAAACTTTAAATTTTTGGATATAAAATTTTATACTATTATCACTTTAACGTTTTAATTGTAAATTGAAGACATAAAATATAGTACATATTTTGCTTTCTGCAAGTAGTTCATAATTTTATTTTTTATAATAATATTTTAATTAGAAAAGGAGGCATATTTAAAACTGTTTTTAATTCAATTATTATTACATTAACTTCACAGCTATAAAATTTGCAATATACTTGTTTTATATAATTAGAAAATATCTATTAAAATAGACAAACTTTTTACGAAAAAAGCTATATTAATGTCATTTTTTTAAATATCACAAATGATACAATTGAAAAAGTAAATTTTGCTCAGGCGAACTAAAATTAAAAGAAAAAAATTATATAACAGCAATTGTTCTCATTCTCAAAATCCAATTGTAAAGTTTTGTTATATTTTGTTCTAAAATACGAATTTATTTTTAAATTTAAGAAGATTTGAGAATATCGTAAATTTACGGTATGCACAAAAATTTTATTTTCAAAAATTGCAACCCTGCAAGCTTGCAGACGCCATTACTCGCTCACGTCTGTATGTTTATCAATGAAAATACGTTTGTTTATTCTCTGCCAACTCAAATATCGTTTACGTTCGTATGTACAAACATACATACATATGTATTTCAATGCACACACAAATGTTTCTACATATCTTTATGAAAATTCCACTGAAGTCAGCCATTTGTACGAACAACTATGCACACACATTTCTGGTTGAACTATTTACATGTACAGAGTCCAAATACATATTTATATATATAAAGATAGTTACACTATATTCCTCAATAAATTTTACTTAGTGCACTTATTTTCACAAATCCCAATTGCGCTGTATTTTTAATATATAAATGTGCCAATCAATTTAACAAATTAATGTTGTTGGAGCTCACCTTGATAATTTTTCTCTTTTTTCGAAAAACTCAAGTCTTTGTGATACAAATATGTATATTTATTTTACGAAGTTACACAAACGGGTTCAAACAAACATCGAAAACATATGATTTTAAAGTTTTTGGTTTTATTCGCCTTTTTTATTTATTAACAATTTGGAAAAAACCAGTGAATATAATTTTGCTACTATTCAGCGCTTTAAAATTAAGTTTTACTTTGTCACACAACGAGTGATCACCGAATGCCCGATGACAAAATACGAACTCCCTCCACTCTCTCTCTCTCGCATACGTTCACTTGATGGTTGGCGTTGCCACAAATGCCAAAACATAACACTATCAAATACTTGAAACTCAAAAATTATGCCACAAGTAGCTCAATTCACAACGAACGGATTTTCTTAGAGTTATCAGACTTAGTAAATAGCAAAAGAATAATATAGACAATTAGTTTAGTTAGCTAAAACCTTAACACAAATACTGATTAGGGGTATTCTCTTGCTCTTGCAAGATTGCAGATTGCAAAAATACTATACCGAAATATACAAGAGCACGAGAGCACCCATTGCAGAATCTAGTGATATATGAATGGCTAATTCGGTCAATTTGTTGTGAATGACTATTAAGCATGGCTATTGTGAATTGGCGCACCTTCTGCATACATTTTTAAGAAAAATAACTGTAACAAATCTTTAAAATTTAGAAATAGAAATAATAAAATCCATTTAAAACTTATCTTCCTCAACAATTTAACGACGTAATATGTCTTTATGTAAAATGGCAACTACAACAGGGTTGCAATTATATTTTTGCGTGACATTGCACGCAAATATACATAGGTTTTGGTCTAACATATTTCACAGCCCTTGCAAATATTTTTCTGCGTGTGTTTGTTGTTGTGCCGTTGTAAATCTGCAATTCTTGCACCGTGCACCAGGTCTTGCATTTTTGTCAAGCGGAAGTGGCATTATCATAGAGACTGCGCATTAAGGTACTCAAATATCGTTAAATACTGAACAGAGTTGCCACTTATGATAGTTTTCTTCCAAATATTTGCGCTAAAAACTGCTAAAATGGGGATAAATGAGAATATTAAACTATATTTTTTTTGGAATGTGTTTTAAATGGTGCATAGAAAAAGAAAACTCTACTAAATGTATAACTGCATGAAGTATAGTAATTCATACTCACTGAGAGTGATAATAATTGTGTAATCATATAGTACTGATAGATTTTCAAAAATACATAAATCACGGTATATGAGATATGGATTCAAATGCTAATGGAAAGTTAAACAAAGATAGACGATGTTAAAATCCAATAACTACAATGTTGATATAAGACCACCTTAAAAGAAAGATTGAGTTCTTCTACGCGAAAACTCTTTTGTATGAAACGACAAGAGTAGTAAATTAAAATAAAGAAATAATATTCACAAGAACAATGTCCCATAAAATTTGGTACGATAAAGAGCGGCACATGCCAAATTTATATCTGCAATAAGCAGTGACATACAACATATGTACATATGTATGTATGTATGTCCAGTCACAAACTCTAGCACGTGCTACGGTCACCTGCACCTGATTCTAGTTACCTACCGGTGTGATTAGGTCTCGAGATGCATATGCATGTACATACATACATACACATATATTTCAATTAATTGCTTGCAAGCAAAAACAGCAACAACAAAAGCAAGTGAATCAGTAGATGAAGCAAAAGCAGCTGCGGCAGATGTTTCAGTTTTCGTTTGATTCAATTGTATTTCGAAATCGTATGGTTTTGTTTGACATATGTACATACATAGTTCTACTTGAATTTTACCAGTCCATATGAATTTGAAATTGGTAATTATACCCTGAACATGGTACGTGTATTAAGTTTGCCACGAAATTTGGTATACCCAGAAGGAATCGTCGAAGACCCTCTAAAAGTATTCCTACATATGAATGTACAAACTAAATGATAACCTGATGATTGATCGATTGCCCGTCTGTATATACACGATCTAGTCCTTCAGTTTTTGAAATATCTGAAATTTTGTGCAACTCGAGAAAATTTCAAGGGCCACACTGCAAATAAGAGAAACTCAAGCTGTGACCCAGGCAATAACTTTCAAGCGAAGCTAAACTACAAGCGAAATATAATTTTGTATTTCTCAGTTTGTTTCTCATTTAATTGTTCTTTGGTTACTATTATATCTCGTAAATATATAGCCGGTATGGTTTTGTTTTCGAAATTCCAACACGTCTCAGTGCAATCGCTTTAATGATATGTACATATATAAATAAGTTATTACGCCTCTGTGTTGATATTACTATTGAGTCACATCCTGAGTCGATTTCTTTAGAAATAAAGAAATTAATAAACTTATGCTGTCATCAATTTCTATTCAGACGAATGGGTTTTATGTTGACGAACGATTTTTTAGGAAAATTATAAAAAAGAGATTACTAATCGTCTTTGAAATTTGAGGTTATCTTCTATGAACTTAAACCACAAGTGTAACAAAAGTTCTGTGAAATCTGATCTACATGGAGATTTCCTAAAACTATAAGAAAAGTGTGAGCGGATGAAACAAAAAAGTTGATAATTCAATAATCTAGAGAAGATATTTTGCACAAAAAAGAAGGGATCGCATTAATTATAAATGGATTAAAAATTATTGGAGATATTTTTCAGACATCTTCCATTTTGTACTTCTGCGATAATTCTATAAATTCATCATACAAGGGACCTGTTTCGATGTACATACATATATGCTTGCCAAATCTCTTCTCCAACTCATTTGAAACAAATGTTGAAGTTTGAAAGAAAAAGAATTCGAAGAAAAAGTTCATTAAACTGTAAGTACTTGCACATTAAAATTAACGTATTTATGTACATAAGTATGTAGGTATGTATGTATGTAGGTTTGTATGATTGTATGATCACTTTTGCAATATGTTATCCAGTGAAGATCTAATGCAAGTTGCAAGAATGTGTACGCCTTGCAAAATGCCGCATGTGGAACGAAGTGAAATGTCTGGCGTCTAGACGGAAGATCTGGGCAGTCAGCCAAAGTATATTTATAGTAATGCAATCATTGAGGAAATCGTAAACTTCAAATGACTTCAAAAGTACTATTTTAAAATGCAAAAGACATTAGTGAACGCAAGCTTCTGCATGCATAGTGTCTTCTTCGAGTCCTCCATGAACATTTAAGCCGAGAGACACATTTATTGAAATGTACTGAAATAAAATAAATCGACACTTCATAAGTTGCAAGTCTGCATACTTGGGTGTTATCGTTAAAAATCGAAATCGATTTTTGTAATTTTTATAAATTGGTTTTTGTCTTATTAGCAATGTATTATAAAGTTATTAAATGTAGACTACACTACTCTTTAAGGAAGAACTTGTCTACTCTGAAGAAAAAATTTGCGACTGATGTACTAAGAGGTCTGTGGGGTATTAGGATGTGTCCTGGTTACGAATTTGAGTTTAAATGCTTGCAGTTGGAATCCCCAAATTCCAAATCCCTTGACTATAACACAAAAAAGTCTCTAACATCGCCGTTGTAATAGTACTCTAAACTAGTGTTATTGTAGATAATTTTCTACCATAAAGCACTAAAGTACGGAAATTTATTTTGTTATTTATGCTTTCTATAATATACAATATATCTGTTGGCTACTGATTAAGACACATAAATTTATATTTTCCGGGTTTACCGATAAAATTGAAGTATTTGTATGATTAAAATTATTTAAAGCAAGAAAATACCGTTAACGGAAGCTATAATAAAAGTACACTTCACAGATTAGAAAACTTCCATACACAAACTTGACTTTGATCGTTTTTATGGCAGCTACATATATGCTAAAGTGGTCTGATTTGAACAATTTGTTGGGAAATTGTAGCATTGCTTTGGCGAATAATTCATGCCAAATTTCGTGAAGATATTAAAGTCGATCGTCAACAAACTGATTGGAACTTATCAGTGTGGCTTTAGGCCTGGAAAATCAACAACTGACCAGATTTTTAAAGTGCATCAAATTTTGGAAAAGACCCGTGAAAAGAGGATCGGTTCGACACACACCACCGCTTCGTCGATCGCAAAGCTGTTTTTGACAGCACGAAAAGGAAAACTAATACGGCTGTGTAAACTGACGTTGAGTAATACCAAAAGGTCCGTCAGGATCGGGAAGGACTTCTCCGAGCCGTTCGACCAAACATATTTTCAGACAAGGCGACTCCCTTTTCGTGTTACCTCTCTAATAATTCGAGCTGCATATCTATGTAAATAGAAAAGGTACAATCTTCTATAAGAGTGTACAGCTGCTGGCGTACGCCGACAATATTGATACCATTGGCCTCAACAACCGCGCCGTTAGTTCTGCTTTCTCCAGAATGTATAAGGAAGCGAAACTAATGAGTCTGGTAGTGAATGAGCAAGACGAAATATCTTCTGTCTCCAAACAAACAGTCCTCGCACTCACGACTTGGCTCCCACGTATCTTGGGACCAGAAGTAACACTTACAACAACTTCAGCCTGGAAATCCAATTGAGAAGTAAAGTCCTCTCTCAAGAAAGAAAGACCAAATTCTACAAGTCACTCATCATCCCCGTCTTGCTATATGGTGCGGAGGCATGGACGATGACAACAGCTGTTGAGTCGGCGTTACGAGTTTTAGAGAGAAAGGTTCTGCGAAAGATTTATGTCCCTTTGCGCGTTGACCACGGCGAATATCGCATTCGGTGGAACGATGAGCTGTACGAGATATACGATGACATTAACATACTTCAGCGAATTAACAGACAGCGACTACACTGGTAAGGTCATGTCGTTCAAATGAATCGTATAGATCTGAGAGTATTCGACGCAGTACCCGACGGGGCAAGCAGACGAAAAGGGGAACTTCACCATCCGTCGGAAAGACGAGGTGAAGAAGGACCTGGGTACACTTAGAGGTACATTTAGAATTTTCAATTGGCGCCAAACAGCGAAGAGGAAGAACACCTAGTACGACTTATGGTATAAAAATATAATCGAACAAGTGACAAAGGGCATGATTCGAGCGTAAACGAACATTTTATACTCTCAAAATTTGCAAGGATCAAAGGTGGGAATTTGTATTTATAATAAAACTACATATGATTTCTATAAAAAAAGTGTTCGAAATAATTCAGTAAAACCATAAATATGAAAACAATATATCGATTTTTCTTAAGTAAAAAAAATTATTTTTTGTTCCAAGTGAATTTACTTACGAAACCACTGTTTGTTTACATACGTCACACACTTGTATATGCTACATATTATATTTCTCCTTTGTTTATATTTGTATGCTGATAAGAGCTAATTGGTTACAGAAGAAATGATGGAGAATACAATAGATTTGCACACGCACCACTTGGAGTAAAGGTCAGTATTTACTACGCTTTGTTATGAAATTAACTAAATGCATTTTTCTTGAAACAAATTTTCCAAAGTTCCTGTGAAATATGTACACATGTATATGTATGTAAGTACATATGTACATTAGAGTGGGTCGATTTTTTTCCATTATACCGCGCATGCCAAAAATATTTTAAGGATAATTTTGAAAAACTTTGCCTAAGAGACTATGTGTCTAAAAACAGTTCCCAGCGAAGTTTAAAAAATCTGAAAAGTCGGTTATACGGCAGATATGTGATATAGTTGTCGGATTCCGACAAATGATCATTTTATTGATATTCTATTGTCAAAATGCGCCTATGTATGTATTAAATTTCATTCGGATATCTCAAAAACTGATGGACCACAATACTTTGCCTCAAGAAGCGCTGGCTCGAAATCGGTTTTAGATCCATAGCCTCTTGGCCAAAGTTGTTCAGAATGATTCGTAGAACATTTCCCGCGATTTTTCCGTTCCATTTTTTGGCATCCTGTAAATCGAGCCGCTCTAATGTGCGTGCGTGTATTGTTTTATAGCAAAACGGCGACAAAAAATCAAAATATTTAATTTTTACTATTTAAAAACAATCGAAAAAGTTAAAAAATTACTAAAAAAAAATCTAAAAAATTTTTTCACTGTTTGAAAATCTAAACTTTTCTTTGTTTTCAGATGACCAAAATGTGGAAAACACGCCCCTATTCTCTCCAATACTTCACTGACTGACTGTAAAAGCTGGCAGTGTCCGTGAAATTTATTTTCAAAGATTTTGTATATTTCATTACGATATACTTACATACATACAGACATATGTATATGTGTGTAGTACATTCATATTGAAACTATCGATAAGTAATTTGACTGGCACATGGATTTGTCTTATACTTTAGAACTTCAAAATTGTTACAGCTACTTTGAAACAAGTTATATCTTTTTAATTGCCACTAGACGGCCTTGCAAGGCCTTTCGAACTAAGTGAATGACCAGTGCAGTGCGGTTAAGTTGCTTGCATGGATTTGCCAAAGCTCTGTGACTTTTCGAAATGCAATTCGCATGAGCTCATGCTTGCCATATGCAATATATTGCTCATATATGTATGTATATGTGTGTATGTATGCGTGCATTCTTGCGTTATTAAACAATTATAGTATAACTGATCATGACATGAGCGCGTGACCAAGTAAGCCTCTTACGTTATTTGAGTACTCTCCTAAGCTTACTTGCTTTAAATGTGACGGCTCTCTCGTTCTCTCGGCGGTCATTATTTGTTATTAATTATTACTGACTATAGGATAAGTCATGCTAATCTGTGAAGGCTTACGAGCGTTCTTGCTGGAGGACATTGGTCGATTAAATGATAACAAATATTTGTAATGCATTTATGGTTTTATGATTTGTACTAATTAATTAAAAACAATAAATATTCATAAGTGGTAAATGGACATACATATATACATATTTACATATTTAAACAGTTGTGTGCTAAAATATGGCACAGTTATGATTTAGTATAAAAATACTTAGGCATTTAAAGGCAAAAGAATAAAAATATGTATTCTACTGATAATTTAGTTATTTTTGCTTTCTAAACGAACGTCATTTCATATAAAATAAAAAGTCGCACCAAGTTATTGTAAGTTTTCCACGAGGTTTGTAACATTCAGAAAGCGTCGGGACCCTTTAAAGTGTATTTATATGTGTACTTTGGGACAAAAAAGCACCCGGAAGTTGTGGCCAAATGCTGTTTCAAAAAAATGTATTTTGCTAAGTTGGTAGGACTGACTGTCCTTAATTACTATTCCAAATATCAGCGCATTACGTCAATCATTTTCACAATGGGCAAAAATATCGAAGAAAGAATTTGTCTCCTGCGAATGTTGGAAAAGGCTTATGGTGATTCAGTTTTATCAAAAACATAAGACTGCGAGTGGTACAAAGCCTTCAAAGACGGTCGCGAGATCGTTGAATATATATAACTCCTTTTGGACGAACTTCGACCCCTTCTACTGATGAAACTATTAAAAAAGTGAAGAATATGGTGCTTGGAAATCGTCAGGCAAGTGTTAGAGATATTGCAAGAGAGCTCGACATCTCTCGTGTTTCCGTTGGAATGATTTTGGTGGATATTTTGGGTAAGCGTCCCGATAAAGTTGAATTTTTTTATAAAAGAGTACCGTAAAAAGATCTATTGGGACATGATTGATCGTGCGAATTCCGATCAAATAATCATGGAGAGCATTATAGCTGCCGATGAGACATGGGTTTATGAGTTTGACGTGCAAACCAGTCATGGGAATGGAGGGGAAAAAACGATCCAAAACTAAAAAAAAACACGCCAAAGCCGCTTACAAATCACGGTGTTGCTAATTTTTTCTATATTCGTGGTTTGAGTTCTATTTGGCCGTATTAAGGTTTTTGCGTGACAAACGGCCGAAATTTTAGAAGAACAATTCACGATTGTGACCGAATTTAAAGCCAAAAACACAATGAATACCATCGATCAACCTCTGTATTCATCAGATTTGGATCCATGCGATTTTTTCTTGTTTCCAAGAATGAAATTGCTGCTCCGTGGAACCCATTTTCAGTCGGTTGAAGAAATAAAACAATATTCGCTGAAGGAGCTGAAGGCCATCCCAAAAGTGCTTACGAAAAATGAGGACGTCGAGGACTGGAAAAAACGTTGGCATAAGTGTATTACATCCGGTGGGGATTACTTTGAAGGCGACAAAATATGTAAATATTGATGAATAATTAAATATTTTGCGTTTTATTTACAATTTCCGGGTACTTTCTTGTCACAATGTATCAAGTGTCTGTATATGTATACGAGAAATAGTCTTTCAAGTTTTGAGAAATCAAGCTGGAAATTTCCCACGTCCTTTTCTCCTCAAGAAGCTGCTGATTTGTCGGAACCACCGATATCGGACCACTATAGCATATAGCTGTCATACAAACTGACCGATCAAAATCAAGAAAAAGTTTAGTTTATTTCAAAACGCATCACAGTTTTAAGATTTTTTGAAATAAACAAACCCTTTAACTAATTTATATCTAATGCTGCATATATTTCGCACAACATTGTCGATAAACAAGAAAGTATATATAAAAATAAAACTTAATGCGTAAACTGCAGCTTATATACAGGTTTATAACTACTTTAAAGAAATATGGAGCCCAAAATAAAATTTGCGCTCGCGCCAAAAAAATCAAACACATTCATATACTTATGTATATATAGTATTTTAAAGGGAAAATATATTTTATTATATACATATATAAGCATGTGTGTGCCTGTGCAGTGGCGTTTTGTACGCATTGTTTCCATTGAATTCTTTCAAATTCTTCATATCCTTAGAGTGCGCTCATTGAAGTGTGCCCGCCAGCAGCTGCTTGTCAGCACAGCTGATGTTCGATCCCGCAGGACTCTTTCAATTCGTTGGAAACATGAAGCATGCTACACTATACAAGGTAATAAAAGAAATGTGGCAGCTGCTGGCTGATGCCAATATGTTTTATTCTCACTTTTAAATTATTTGGTTTTTGTTTTTCAGTCTTCTTTTGATATAATGGAGGCAAGCTGCCGGTGTCGTAAGCTGCACCAGGATATGGATGAGCATATATGTACATAAGTATGTACATATATATACGCACATGCATACTTAGCTGAGAACAGCTGGAAATAGAATTGATGGAGTTCGCTTTAAATTAAAACAGGAAAAAATGTGTTAAGCAACAATTTGGATTTTAATTCGAGTAAACTAAATTGCCACTATGAATTCTTACTCTTCTTAATACATACATATGTATGTGTACACGTCGTTATAATTTACTCAAAAAAATTGATCGGCACGGGGCAAGACTTAAATGATTTTTTTGCCAGTGCAGGGGTATATGTATGTGTGTATATAAGAAAGCGAAAAAAATGTTCCCTGGGTATCATTAAGGTACCTCACATACAATCACCAATTATATGGAGTAAGGCCAGCCGGATGATGTTCGAAAATCCTGATATTAGTTACATATATGGTGCTTATCTGCATTGTTATGAGTGCCGACATTTTCGGTCAAAAGTCAACTATAGATACTAAGCTCCACATATTCGTTACCTGGGAGCTTGAACATTTTCATAATGTCGGTACGCGTTTTTATAATATTGGGTAGTCTAAAAAGACCTTTCGTATTTTGTCAATAGATGTCGTTGCACTCATAGTATATCTTCAGTGCTTCCAATCACATTGTATCATACCATTGGAAGGGCGAGATTTCATTTAACCAAAAAAATTAAATTCCGCGAAATTGATTACACTGATGCAATAATGTCTCCGTCAGAAAAATTACAAAAAGTGGTCGACCAAACTGGTATAATACATATTTGTTTATTTACTTATTATTATAAATGCAGGAAAAATAAATTAAAATTTGATTAGAAATACGAAAAGACTTTTTCGACTACCCAATGGAAGTGAATCGAATACGCCCATTTACGAACTCGTATTTTTTTTTACTAAGGAACGCGCATACCAAATTTTTATCAAGATATCTTAATTTTTACACAAGTTATATACAGACATTATTTATATACATACATATGTATGTATGAGTCTATATCTATCTCGATTAGTTTTAGTTTTTATTATATTCCATAGCAACATGTTGAAAGAGTATAAAAACTGGTTGCACATGCTTAAGTTAGCGACATCTAGCGGAAAATATCACTTGCTGAAGTTTTAGCTTAGACACAAACCGCTAATGAAGTAGCGAGCGATCAAGAAAACATTGCCACATTCTGCTATAACAATATTTAAGTTGAAGTAACGGTATCAGTTGAGGTTATGAACCAAAATTTAAAAAAAAATAAAAATACAAATAAAGCAGTTGATTAAGGTTAATCTATATTTGGAGTTAATTTGAGAGAATAAATATTATAAACAACAAAAATAAATAAACAAAAAAAAAACTAAAGTTTGGCAGTTTCTAATGAGCGTGCCCGAGTATTTGATAGAAATTCATTGGAAGCACTTTGATCTCCCAGCCTGCCGGTTAGAGACCAGACCATTAACCTATCTTGATAATTTATAAATGTCAGCGAATAACAAATATACATACATATGTATGTATGTATCTACATACATATAAGTGTTTTTGCATATGTATAAAGGAAATAATTTCAGTAAACTTAGCTCAATTATTTAGTAATTGTCTAAGCGCATTACAACAACAAATACCATTGTTTGTAGAATTGTTTTAGTGCAATTTAAGTAGAAAAACGCTTAAACCACGTGCATATTAAGTGCTTATACATGTATGTACAGGTGTTCTATACAAAAAAAAAGTCCTACCCACACACACATACATACATATGTAAATATGGCAATTCAGGCACATTACATTACAAAAATGGTGAGATCACTTTTTTCACCCACACTTTAAATTAGACAATCACCTAAGTTTATAAAAAAATATGCATGCAAGTGCACTGAATACACTGAAAGAAATTACTTCGATAATACACTGAAAATGTTAATTCTTATAAAAATTCTAAAATATTTTAAATTTTTTGCTAATTTATCAATTTAGTGGCATTATGATCAATTTATGAATTTATCTAAATAAATATTCTGATATACCAAAAACCAATGAGAGGCTTACGTAGTGTGAAAGTAAAAAAAAAAGTATATATTTTTTGCAGATTGTGATAGACTATACCTTTATAAATATCATAATAGAATTTTCATTGAATATATCAAATATTCTTGAGAAACAGTCTCCTAAAGGGTAGCCGCTTTTCATCTTCAAATCTGCTTAATTGATTACTCGGAGACAAATGGTCCGATTACTATCGAATTACCTCATCGTAGGACATTGTACGAACAATATTTTCTAGAGAGAATTTGTTTTTTCTGGAAGAAATTTAGTTTCTTCTGATCCACGGAGAAGGACGGAGTCAATGCAGCTGTGGATACCCTTTTTTAGAGCATGCAACTCAAAAAATATTTAATTTTTTTCTCCAACAATTTTACTGTGCATTCTTTAAATATATACAAATATAACCTTAAAATTGATACGCCGTTATTATTAAAGAAGAAAAAAATTAAAATATATATTTTTTTTAATTCCCAAAAATCGTTTTTTTAGGGTGTCCCACTTAAACAGAAAGTGGAAGAACCAGATTTCTCACAAATTTTCAATTATTGGAAACTTTATGTGAAATTTAGTTTGAGGAGTTAAGGATTATGCATAAGAGAGAGAGCGCGCTAATAAATTAATTAATCTAAACTTGTTTGCCTTAACATTTCCTCCTTTTCTTTACTGTCACAATTCACAGTGATTGTAAGCAGCTCGAATTACCTGCGGTGTACTTATGATTTGTTGCATTTAATATACATTTTGACATTGACATGGTTATTAACTGTCAGATGTGCTTTTCCGAGAGAAGCTAATCTTTGTAAAGCTCTAACCAAACACGCTTTATGGAAAAATAAATAATATCACATGTATAAAAAATAAAATAAATATTTGAGCAAAATAATAATAACAATTCATAGAAATGCGGTTTTACAGTTAAATATAAGTACATTTCGTTACCTAAAATGCAAAATAACGTAACATCACTTACAAGCGAAGGAAAAACGTTATAATAGAAACCAATCATATTGAAACAAAATTTGAATTTTGGTTATTAAATGGTTATATGTATGTATATTGGTTATATCTGACAGTAAATCGTTAGAAATAAAAAAATTTGCATTTTAGGTACCGACATAAAGCATTTCGATGAAAGTCATTTCAAATGAAGATCAAATTAAATTTCAGCAATTTTGTAATTCGTGAGAAAATATGTATGTATGTACATATAAAATAGTTATTCCAGATTTTTTCAGTTGTTTTCCATTTTCCGCATTTTCATCATTTGCTTTATATTTATGTAGATGGGTGAGTAACAAATGACTGAGAAAATATAGAAATGCATTAGGTAAATATATACATATGTACATATAATGATGCACATAGGTATGCACTTTTACATACATACATATGTATGTATGCATGCAATAAAAAGCAATGCGCAAAAATTTCACAACCTAACGCAACTATTTTGAAAACAAAAACGGTAATTATCACTATTTCTAATTCAAAACCAATTAGTAATTAGAGTACCACAAATCGAGTCAATATTTCAGCGATAATAATAATTATGATCATGAAAATTGCGCCTCCTACGCAAATAATAATACAATATTTATTAATTAATTAAGACATAAGCCGCTCTTTTTCCTGTCAGATTGCCTAGATTTGTGAAATTTTTAATTGTCGGCAAGATCATCAAAGGAAGTGCGCAAAAGTAGGAAGATGGTAGTTAAATGTATAATTTTTTGTGAGTCTATGGCGTACTGGAGCGCAATTAATGTATTTATGATTCATTAATTACAAAATCTAAAACATAATTAAGAAATTTTCAATATTTTCCCGAGCAAAATTATGATCCGTGATATCTTAATTGAATATTATACAAAAAAAAACATCAAATTGACCATTCAGATATTGATTCGAAACGTACAAGCACATTTTCATTTGTACAAGTTTTTATAAAAACAAATATTCACATATACGCTAAAAAAATTATACAAAAAGAACCAGAAACCTTGCACAACATTTCGACTTGTAGACATTTTTCTTATTTTCCCACGCCCGCAAATGTATGCTAACCCGCACTAGCAGTGCAACGGACATTGTACTACGTCATGTGAAAGAATCCTGCGAGTCGCTCTCACACTCACACAAACACTTGTACATACATACTTATGTACATGCAACCGTACTTCCTTGTATTTTGGAGCAGTAGCATGGGAAAATGTAGAAAATGTGAATGAACTCACAAACGTGATTATCAGCGAGCGCACTCGTCACTTTAGCCGCAGGATACCAACACACGCATGTAAACAAAATGCTGTCGGCAGGATAATGTGCTGGGAATAAAGTGAAGAGTGAGAGCCAACGACGAGTAGTGACGAGTGTTGCGAATGCACTCAATTGTTGCGCAGTGAGTATTTTCCATTAATCTTGGCACATTGTTATTGTTTTTGGTTATATAAATATTACTCGTACTATTACTAGTACTATGCAACTTGGGTGCGTACTCGAAACTTCCGCTTCGGCTACTACAAAAAGCGCCACACAAGCGACTTCCTCTTAGCGAATAGCAGGCGAACTATATCCTTTGAGTATAAAAAGACTATAGGCATGTGTGTGAATAGACAATAGATAGGGCTTGAACTGCGTTGTGAGGCAGTCATGTTTTATAAATACACACGTATGTATGTACATATGTGTATTGTATAGTTTTGCATTAGGACTTGTAAATGATATTCAAAAAGAGTTGTGAGGCAAGGGACTTTACTCACCATTTTGAAATCTTATGATGGAGCAGCAAATAAAAGTTTTGCGATATCCTTATACGATATTGCTTGCTGTTGTTGACATTTGTAAAACACCAAGGATGGTTTCGTAGTTTTTTCAGGGCTTCAGGTATAGATTAATTGGGTTATAGAAGAGTTATTTGAACAAGTCTATATAAAATTTAATGACACAATTCTTTTTATAACAGTGACAAAATTCAAAGCATTATTTGCTTACAATTTTCACAAACAATACTACTTCACAAAATTATCACAAAACTCATTTAACTGTAAAAACTTTATCAGCATGTCGTTTATTTTGGTTTCCTCCCTTGTTATTCGCGTTTATTTGCAGCTGACTTTCCAATAGCATACAAATATTCGATTTCCACTGATAACAAAAACATCACATTAAACGTTTGTTTGTATATGTGCACATATGTAGGTAAGTATGTTTACACGTCCGTTATGTGCCAATTAATTGAAGCAGTAACGGTTAATTGTTCATTGGTTTTTAATAAAATTGAAATGTCACTTAACTTTACTGCCTTCCGCTACCTTTGGTATTTGTGACTTGCTGGCCTCACCATCAAATTGTGTCTGTGCCGCTTTTAGTTGGTTTTGTAGTTTTTATTATTTTCTTATTTGAATGGGTTTGCGCAGCCGACTAGAACGTACTCGTACATGTTTGTAGAGTCATACAAACGCATCGCATATATTAAGTACATATTTGAAGGCAGGAGGGGTGATTCCATCATAGGCAATAGTAATGGTGGTTGTAGAGGTAGTAGCTCACTGCTTATAATGCTCATACTGCGCAGCTACAAATGAGAATTTGCGTGGCTCTAAATGGTAGACATTTTAAATTCGTATTATGTGAGGGTAGTGTGGGCAATAGTTTCACACGTGCCGGTTCGCTAATTTTTGTTTTGGTTTTTGTTTACTTGACGCATACCATCCACTATCGAATGCTCTCATCATGCATAAGAGATATTGCAAAATCGTTTCCCCATGCAAAAATTCGCTCTTTTGTATAGATCTGTGCAATATTTCAATTTTCTTTACATAATTTTACGAATTACACAAAAATATATTATTTTAGTGTTGATACATTTCAGATTAGAAAGTTAGACGCCTATTGGTAATAATAATTGGAACAAATTTCATGTGCTCTATTGCACCACATATTTACATAAAACTAATAGCAACAAATTATTCGGAATTTGAGCAAAACTAAATGCATGTTTGGTTTAATTTTAATTTTTTCACTTCCAACCTATTTTCATAAGCGTTTAAAATGTGAATATTTAATAAGCGAATAATTTAAAAAGGGTAAAAATTATCATTCATTATTGCTTTGGATTAGATATGGACAAACGAACATCAGTTGTTATTAGTATTAAAAAAAATGTGTTATATTAAATACTAAATAAGTATGTGATTAAATATATTTATCAATAGAAACGAGCCTATTGCCTTCTTCATAATATAATAATTACATTAATAAATTTAAAATATAAATACAAACAATAAATAAATGTAGAATTTTGCAACATACCTCAGCTAACTTTTGTAATTTTACACATCTTTTTCCAAAAGCATACATTTTTAATTACTTCTTTTATGATTCGGAGTAAGCAGTCGAATTTTTAAATGTCTTTGAATGAGTTCCACGGCACAATCTATGTAATCTACTCTAAATATATTAATTGCTGGAAGGTACGTATCGCATAACTTCTCAATCTTTTGTTTTCTAACTACTTTATCACAATTTTTCAATTCTAACTCAACTGCGCCACGAGGTGTCATAGACAACCAGTTGTCACGGGAGCTATTGGGATTCCAAAGGACTATTTCACCACAAACTTCACAATATTGCCCAAATTTTAATTCAACGTCGGCGGTGACGAATTTAAATAGACGCAAATTTACTGTGCCTTCCGGTAGATTGCAAGCCCTTTAAAGAAAAAATATTAAATTAATTTTATATAGCATAATTTCTACTTGCAATTTATTATGAAAAACCTGGGTAATATTGAGGATTGGTTGATATTTTCCAGCACGGGGTAACCATTTTGGTGTTGAATCAATTTGCCGATCACAGCGCAACGTCCGTGGTGTAATTTTAAAAAGTTTTTTTGTAGTACCAGCTCTTCCACTAAAAGAAATTTGTGATAAAAGCAATATTCTAGTAAATCAATACCTTCCATGTTTTCGTTCAAATCATTTTCTTTCATTTCCATCATTATGAAGATTACTTTAACAAAGCAATGTAAATATATTACTCCCAATCAGCAGCTGTATAAAAAGGTGATAAAATATACAAAATTAAAGGCGCGAGACCTCACATATGTACGCATATAGTACTGGGTGATTCAAGTAACTTAAAATTTCAATTCTGTATAATCAACTTTATTAATATGAAGAATATATAAGATGAAATTTATTGAAAATTTAAACATATTCTTAAATAATTTTTAGGTTGCTATTTTCAAATAAATTGACTAAAAATAAATCTTTTGATTGTATACATTCTTAGTTTTTTTAAACGCAAAGCATAACTAAACACAGCTAGGCGGAATGTCGTCAAAAGAAGAGCGATAATCGGAGCAACCCTGACAGCAAAAATGTTGAGGAAGTGGCAGAAATTGAGAAAATTTGTACGTGAAAAGATCAAAATTGTCGCCGAGGTTGACGAAATCGAAAAAAGCGAAATTTTTGGTAACTTAACTGTGAAATTTGTGTGTTTAATAATTCGTAATATTTAAGCTTAAGAGCATTAATAAAATATTTCATTATTTAAAATCTAAATGTGAAAACGTAGACAGTTTGTGAATGCTGAAAATCGAAGAAAAGTTACCAAGTATTTCATAGAAAGAGGTGCGAACTAGCTGGAATGCAAAGTGCAGCAGAGGCAACGTTCGGCAGTGGGTCCCAAACCCCCACCTCAAATTATACGAGTAGAGATTACTTGGTCGGTCGGTTAATGTGTTGCGAAAAAGTCGAATAATTGCGAGAGGAGTGGCGGCTACTGCGTATGGATGAGCTAGTTACGCGCAAAACGCATACAATTGAAGGACAGAATGTTGGCTGCCATTCTCAAAAGAAAAGTTGAAAGAATAGGTGGTTTTAACGAATTATATCTTAAAAAAGTGTACTTGACGGTTGAAAGTGATTTGTCGTTGTGTGAATAAATATAGTTGGAAAATGAAGTAAAAATTATTTGTTCTTAAAATTAATAATGAAAACCTTAATATCCTACTAATTACTTTTAAATTGAAATGTGTACATATGTATTTAAAAACGTATATACCAAATTGAGTATATCATAATATTTTTTGTATGCAATCGCGTTCCATTTTTGCTATCTTTTTCATTCTTTATTCTCTTTTGTGGTCTGTTGCGAGATTTTCACGCGGCTGTTGGATTTATGTCACATTGGAAACAACAATTATTCACAGCTATGACGGAGACGCAACAGAGCCAGCACCGAGTGTCAACTGATTTATATTGTGATAAAAGGTTTACCCGCAAAATTAAATGTGTGTACTGCATAGGAATCCTTCCAATATTAATCACATTTTCGTTATATTATCATTGTCAATTTTGTAATCGTTGAGATTTCAATATGGGAAAGCATCACTCCTCTGCCGGCATTCCTATAAAAATCCTCCGATTGTGAACTAAGCGTACGGCCCGATAGTTGCAGCTATATTTGCAGTTCATTGTGTTGATGCAACAATCTGTTATTGATGCATTTGCTGCTAGTACATTCTACTCTTCTTGCATAGCTAGCGGAATCTTCGGGAGCGTTCGGTCTATATCATTTGACTGTGGTGCATGGCCAGGGTTACCGTATGCTTATTGGAGTTCAGTTTTAAAGATCATGATGAGAATTTTGGCCAATTGTTTGAAAGTTTTCACTTTATTTCGAAACATAAGGGGTCTTTTACTTTTTGAAAACAAGAATGGTCTTAAAGAATGCATATAATTTTGTAGCGGAAAGCAAAAAATGTTGGCAGTACTGATTCATTGGCTTGATTTCGAGTGGTGTGGATACTGATCGTAGTGGGGCTGCGCAGTTGCTCAGTTGCCACTGTCAAAGTAGCTATTTTCCCCATCTTCACAAGTGTTCTGCTTTATATCCATTTACACGAGAATTTCTAATACAATTTTGTTGATTGTGTTTGGCTTATTGTATGTATATAGTTACAAAGAAGATCGGCGAAAATAAATAGTGTGCATTGGAAAATGTAAACTCACTTGTATATTTTCAGAACTAATAGACTAAGGCAGGCAGCAATAATAACCGAGTAATCACGACGCAAAATAATCAATACACTAAAAGCATTATGAGCGAAAAGGAAGTTGTAAAAAAATTATTTTGATATAAAATGAAATTTGGAAAAGAATTGTATTTTTGGTTTGTAAAGGAAAGAGAAAAAATAAATGAGAAAGTGGTGGACAACATAATACAGAAAGTAGAAGTGAAATAATTAGGATACGATCAAAATTGCGGAGTGTAAATCGAAAGGTGACTATAACGATACGTAGGAAACAAAGCAATTCGAATCACAAGTGAAAGAGAAAAACGAAAAAATAACAAACAGAAAAAGCACCGGAAAAGAGGCATATGAAAGTTTAAATACAGTGAAGTGAAAAGAAGAAATATGATAAAGCAAAATTGTGAAGAAAAGCTGTTATGTGCAATAAAGGTGCTGGCTCAGTAAACGAAGCAAAACGATAGTAGTAGATAGACTGAAGTTATTTTTTTGTTTTTATATTACATTGTGTGTGTGAGAAATTAAAGAAAGAAGCAAAGTAAATAAA
This sequence comes from Bactrocera tryoni, assembly GCF_016617805.1. Taxonomy (NCBI): domain Eukaryota; kingdom Metazoa; phylum Arthropoda; class Insecta; order Diptera; family Tephritidae; genus Bactrocera; species Bactrocera tryoni. The sequence goes on along the minus strand of NC_052503.1, from coordinate 13,587,487 downwards.
AGCAAATGTGCAAGAAAGCAGAAAAGTTGATTAAATCGAGCAAATTCAACTCTAAACGACGAAAGTAACTAAAAACATATAAATATTAATGCCGACAAATACAATATACAAGATCAGAGATATTATTACAGAGTTTGAAAAGAAAACCAAAGTGTGCTTAGTGCTTGTGAACATCAATTCACATTCAATGCGCCTTAGTGCATATTTTTGATGCTTCCTGACGAGAGATATAAGTATGTATATGTAATAAAAACGAAGCAAAATATAAACATAAATTTTAAACGTAACAATCGTTAGTTTGCGTTTAAATTTATTTTACCCTTGCACTACCAGTTTGCCAATTTCTAGGCGGGTTTGTCAGAAAGACAAACTGCCTCTAATTGACTGCCAAACAGTCTAATAGGCCAGGCGGTCGGCTCAATAAATTGAGGAAGAGATTGAGGGATCAATTCATATTGTTGACAAAGTAAAGTCGATCAATTTGAAATTTAAAATATCTACTAGTAACAACAACAACGATTACAAAATTTGACTAGCTGTAATAACAAATAGTAAAAACAAAAAAATATTCAAAATGTCTTCTTTGGATGTGCGCAACAACTCGGCGGTGATGAAGCGGGCGGAGCAACTTAAGCGTTGGGAAGAATCAGACACAAATCGTCAACCTCCAACACCGCGTCCCGAACGTGGACGCAAAATAAAATTCTCTTCAGGTTGTGTCTTTCTTGCAGCCTGTATGTCTGGCGATAAGGAGGAAGTGCTAAAGCTATTGGAAAGTGGTGCTGACATAAATACAGCCAATGTTGATGGATTAACTGCCCTACATCAGGTGAGATATTTAAAAAACCTTTATTATAAAAATAAGAAAACAAGTGACGATTTAACTCATAATTATAGAAGAACTAGTATTAGATAGATTGGTTAATATTAGCTCATGTATTCTCTTTTCTAGACTTAACCCTCTTTTTCTTAAATATTTAATATTATTTTTAATATATATAATATTTAATATTTCTTTGCAAATTATTTGCATTTTGATGTACAAAATTCTATATCTACCAAGAGTATCTGTCATACAATCATAAGTAGTATCCTATTTGTATAATAAAGAACGAGAGTATTTATTAGGACACGTGAATGTTCCTATTACGTCAATACTTTCAAGTTTATTTCGAAAATTTACGCTGCCAAACAATATAATCCACCTTTATCTGAAGATTTTCCTCTCTCTTTCCTTTCGTGTAGCCATATAGGCCATAATTATCGCCGAACAACCGTTTCGTCCGACCATAGGCTTTGGCGGCGTCAGCAAGCGCACAACCAAATGCGTTTGTACGCCGCAGCCCTCAGCCACGGCAGAAAATTAACAAATTCGTTTCTAATGCAAACAGACGATTTACAAACCCACCAAAAAATAAAATCTATTTATAACTATGAAATTATTTAGCTGGTGTGTTTCTTCATATGGCGTATATAATTGTGCATGTATGTACATCTGTGTATGTACAAATACATATCTATGTACATATATATTTTTTGCAAATCATTTACGTTTGCTCTAGTGAATTGCATACACGTTTGTATGTAGTATACATATGGCTTTTCTTTGATTTTCTGCGTACTTTTATATGTGCTTTTCCACAATATGATGCGAATTCTGTTGCGTAGACAATAAAGCAGACACGAGCCTAAATTGATTCTTAGTTTTAAATTTTAATTAGTGGCATAACCTAAAGAAAAGGAAAAACTGAAAGCATTGCCACAATATCCACGAAACTTCTTTCGTCGTAACAATTGTTGGAAAATACTTGGTGTTGTTGTGACGTAACTATTGGCATATCTTGACATTTTTGTAAATAAAATCATAACTTTTGAAGAAGTATAAAAAATACCCAATCAATTATACAAACTTTTGAAAAATTATGATTTTCTAATAAATAGGATTAAAAAACCAAAAAAATATTTGGAACAAAAAGTGCATACCTACCTAAATGAAAATACATATATACGCATTTAAGCCGAAATTTTAAAACAGTTTCTTTGCACTGTGCCAGTTTATTACAACTCAATCGTCCCTATATAATATATTAGGTTATGACACTTCAATTTTAATTATTTTAAGCAACAAGCTCTCTGGTATCGAATCATTTTATTGCGAAAAGCAAAGATTACAAACAAAATGTCATATGTATGTATATACCAAAATAATTATTTACAACAAAAGCCTTGAAACTCGGTCGTTGCGCGCCTCAGAGATCTAAGTGACAATAACCTTTGTTTTCAATGACATGGCCACTGTTATGCTCTGCTGTCTAGAATTTAATTTAATAAAGAAATAAAAATCTGTATTTCACGCCAGAGCGAGGATAACTAAGTAAATCACAGTTATGCCATTGGCATTGCTAGAATGAAAACAACAAGACATCCAGTGTTTTTTCAATTTAAGTGGGTGGGTGGCGGCAGCCTTCGCGCCAATGTGAGAGCAGCAGGCTTTTAAAATTGACATAGATATATATGTACATATACACAAACATGCAAGAATGCATTTTTATAAATTTAGGAAAAATCACTGAATAAATCGGCTCTTATCTTATCCTAAATTTATCACACATATCTTTTTCCTTCCAAATTAATTTTCTTTTATTTGAATGATAAACCCATTTTTCAGTATTATTTTAACATTTTCATGATAGTAGTTTTGTCTAAATTTTTCTATTCCACAAATAAATTGCCTATAAAAAAATAAATGGCAACATCAAACGTTTGTTGACGCGCTTTGTAGCCTTGGCCTCGTTCTAGGCGATTTTCTATCACAAATCAAACATTTCACAGGAGGCAAACGCTGCAGCCAGCGGCAACGCAACAACAATGCTCTTGAACGCAATTACAGCTACAAAACAAATTATAAAAATAACGAAATTTCATACAAATTTAATTTGATTTGATTTTGTGTTTGTTAATTTTTTTTTTTGTTTTTACTTATTGTGTAATTTGTGATTTGGTAATTTCGATGCACATTAGTTGCTTTGGTTGTTGTTTTTAAATATACATATATAATACATTTCTCTATTGCCAAATTTTGTGGTTTTGCTTTACTAATAATAATTTATGCAAATTACGAAATCGTTTGTGGTATAAGTTTTGTGTTTTTTAGTTCAATATTTTTGTTTAATTTAAGTTTTTAATTTTAAGCTTTTAATACAGTGATCGTGAGATATTGTATCATATTTCATTGTTAAAGGTGCATATTTCTTATTTTTTTTTACTATTGGTCCAAATGAAATACAACACAATTTAGATGACAGACAGCAACCAACTGTTTGGTGAAAGGCAAAAATGGAGCAGTGGCGTATGCGTTAGTTCTATAAAGAGGGTGAACTAATATTTTTGAAACTGTGGAACTATAGTTGGTTTATTTTCAACTTCATTCGTACTGATGCATCTGTAGAGAAAATAGGTTAGGGACGGCGTAGAACAAATTTTAAATTTTTAAAAGTGATAAGTTAACTTTTTTATAAAGAAAACTTTATAATATGCTAACGCTTGAATATCGATCTGAAGTTTTGCACACATAATTTTCTCTTCAAAAAGCTGCTATTTTGTCAGAACTGCCAATATCGGATCACTATAGCATATATGTACATATGTTTGCAGGCATGTAGCTACCATAAAAACTGATCGATCATCTTTTTATGTGTGAAAGTGTTTTATACCCTGAAGAGGGTATATTAAGTTTGTCACGAAGTTTGTAACACCCAGAAGGAATCGTCGGAGACCGTATAAAGTATATATGTATATAAATAATCAGTATGTTGAGCTAAGTCGATTTAGCCATGTCCGTCTGTCTGTCTGTCCGTCTCTATAAATACGAACTAGTCGCTCAGTTTTTAAGATATCGTTTTGAAATTTTGCAAACGTCATTTTCTCCTCAAGAAGCTGCTCATTTGTCGGAACTGCCGATATCGGAGCAATGTAACTAAAACTTTCACATTTGACAATGTATCTTCACGAAATTTGGTATAGATTATTTTCTAAGGTAACAATGTAATCTCCGAAGAAATGGTTCATATCGGTTAACTATAGCATACAGCTATCATACAAACTGAACGACCGGAATCTAGTGCTGGTATGGAAAACTTTTGCATTTGACGTGGTATCTTCACGAAATTTGGTATAGATTATTTTCTAATGCGACTATGTAATCTCAGAAGAAACGGTTCAGATCGGTTAACTATAGCATATACATACTAGCTGCCATACAAACTGAATGATCGGAATCAAATGCTTGCATGGGAAACTTTTTCATTTGACGATATATGTTCACGAAATTTGGTATGAGTTATTGTTCATCGAAATAATGTAATATAGGAAGAAATTGTTCAGATCGGCTTAATATAGCATATAGCTGCCATACAAACCGAACGATCGGAATCAAGGGCTTGTATGGAAAATTTTTGCATTTGACGTGGTAAGTTCACGAAATTTGACATGGATTACTACTTAAGGTAATAATATAATCTCCGAAAAAAATTTTCAGATCGGATTACTATAGCGTATATAGGGTATATTAATTTCGGTGCAGCCGAAGTTAACGTTTTTTCTTGTTTTATCTAAAATATTTAATTTTTGGAAACAAAAAAATTTCTCATGAATAAAGTGATCAAAATTTTTTTATGTTGATGGTTTTCCAGTAACACTATTTTCTTTAAGAAAAAAAATTAAATTTGTTGAAAAATTTCTTCACCCCCTTTCTTATAACTTCAAGGTAACAGCAATGCCATATTATTTGCTAAATACAAACTATTGTATCATTATGAAAAATTTCGCAAATTTTATTTCTGAACTCAGAGAGTATAGTATAACTAAGAAAATGTGGCACAAGATTAACCGATGCCATTTAATGGTATTTGTTCGTCTTATGTATAATTTGGCGCTGAAAATGATGACGACAAGCGAACCAGGCGGCACATGCGTGTGTTATTTTTTATTTTTGAATACTAAAAATATGACAACATCTCAAAATACAAAGTTTTCAAAAAACAAACCCAATAAAAAATACATTGAAAATAATATGGAATATACATACATACATACATATGTATAGAGCCAGAGAAGTTGGCAACATTTGTCCAACGCGAAGTCAGCGATAGTGAAGGCAATGATGGCGGCGATGATGCGGAAGCCAAAAGAATTTCACACATTGACGCGTAAAATATGAAGTCGTTGTTTTATTCTTCCTTTTTTTTTTAATTTTCCCCCTAAAACACTTGCTACTACTCAACAAGCAGTCGGTGGCTCATTGTACACACCCGCATACTCTTCTGTCCATCAGCCATGGAGAAGGACGTTCGCGCGCCATATGTACATCTGTTGAATGATTTTACTTAATCCAAAAATAAAACTCAAAATTGTTGCAAAAATTGTATTCATTTTGTGAGCATGAAAATTTGTACCAGTATACTGGAGGCTAGCTATGTAAGCACATATTCACATATAAATATATGCACACACGCTTTACTTAGTGACAGCAAGTGAGCATACGCAATGCAGAAGCGTGCTTTTGAGTTGGCGAGCGAAAAGCGGCAAAAAGCGTCGAAAAGGCCACGCCTCAACAGCATGCGATGTGCCGCAATTAATGTTAATGGCCGTCTGTGTTGTTGTTTTTTTTTTTTGCGTTTTTCCGACATGCGAATGAATGGATTAGTTGCCTTACATACTCGCACATGCTGGCGCAGCTCATTTGATTTTTATGTAGCTCGCTGTGCTTGAATGATATACGATTAGCTAGCCGGTGCGCCTTCATCACTTCCTCAAGCAATGAAATTAACTCTATTCTAGATCACTATTGTTAGATATGTAGTGTATACTTGTATACGGTATATCCATGGCATATTTTTATTAAATATACCACTATATTGCACAATTATCAATTTGATATTGTAATAAATAGCTCGTATTTTTCCAACATTTCCATTTAAAAGCAAAAACCATAAATAGTAAGTTTCTTTAAGAGTAATGGTACCATTTTATAAGCTCCACGTGATATTCTCTATAATTTTATAATTTTCAAAACACAAACAAATATAATAACTAGTGGGAAATGCAAAAATAATCATCCCATTTTCACCAGTGGGTATATATTTTTTATGGCTTCAGCGTAGACTAAGCAACGAGGTTTATTATTTGATTAAACTTACACGCTTTATTTTGAATATTAAAAACATTGCTGATTCATACATACATAAATATATGTATATCATCAGTTTCGCTTCAGTGCATTTTCCAACGAATCTTTTTTACCTCTTGAATCGATTCCGCGATTCAGTAGTGTGCAACGGGTCAAGTTACGGTTCTCCAAACTACGTGATAGTTATCGATAACAACCAAAGTCAATAAATTTATGGTGTGGTTACACATAGATTGGTTATAAGCTGAAAACAATTTTTTTTAAAGTTTTCACTACTTTGCTAGCAGTGGCTCTTTTCCAACTAGAGATTTATATTATCGTAAAAATTAAAAGAAAGTAAAAAAGCACCTTTGAGAATAGGCGAATTATCCACCGATAAATATGGTTTGTTCCCAGCTAAATGCCCTCAGCCAGTTACTTTTAAGGCATTTGCTGCGCGCATTTTCTTCGTAAGTTATTGTTTACATGCCTACTCGTCTATAAAAAATTTGGCTGTCTACAACAGTTTCTATTTTTATACCTCATAGCTCATTCCTTGAATTTTATTTAATTTAATTTTTCCTTGGTTTTTGGAAAAAAAAAATTCCCGTGACTTATTTATGTGGGCATAAATTGTTTAAAATTTTTATACTCTTGCAACATGTTGCTACAGGGTATAATAGTTTTGTTCACATAACGGGTGTACGTATCACCTAAAGCTAAGCGCGAGAGATATAATTTTATGTACATATACATATGTATGTACATATATATAAATGATCAAGATGACGAGAAAAGTGGAAATCCGTGTGACTGTTTGTCTGTCTGTTTGACGAATTAACCTAAAACCTGTAAAGTGCCATAAGTTTGGCACAGAGGATCGCAGTAGCAAGGGCACCTGTGGGTGAAAATTTTTGAAAAAGTCGGCGTGGTGGCTCCGCCCTCTAATTGAAATTTCATGCAAACTTCCTTCCATAACTCGAAGTCTCGCTAACTCGATGTTTTTCTGTGAATTATGCTTATTCGAGTTAGGGAAGTTCAACTGTATATAAGTACGTATAAAAGCTTGGATTCCGATCCTCTGGTTGACGGTTTGCACTTTAAGATTTTTCCTTAGCTTTGATTCTTGTAAGGTCCAAGAGTATAAAATGTTCGGTTTCAACCCGAACTTAACCCTTCCTTACTTGTTATTTTTAGATTTATTAACTTAAATGATGTAAAATTTGCAGAAATCGCCTATACATTAATTCTTGAGGCAAGTCGAGAAATATGTGTAAGAAAGAAAAAAATTAATTTGTATTATTTTCATATACATATGTATGCATGTACATACATATATTTGGTGCATTTTTCAAAAATGTAGAATAAGAATGGAAAATTTCTTTAAAATGGTTAATTTTGTATATATGTACATACATACATACATGCATTCCTGCAAACATATGCGCTATAAATTAAATCTAGCATATACAAATCGAAACTGCGTTATTACAACCCAAAAACTGCTCCCCCAAACACCCCTCTTAAAACGCGTTCGACACACGAGTTTGTGTGTGCCTCTAGTTGTTGCCACCAAAAAGGGAATTGCGAAATTTCGTGCGTGCGCTGCGTTTCATTGGCGTTCTGCCGCTTCAGCTGCACACTCCTCTCCAGCGCGTGGCACTTGTTGTTTATGGTAGATATATAGCGATAGATACTTGTATGTGTGTTTAAGTAAGTTGATTGTGTCAGCAGTGCTACACAATTGTGGCAGTGGCATCATGCGTTGCCTGTGAAATTGTTTATTGCCACAAAAACTATAGAATATGCAACTTTGTCTTAGCATATTTGTTTTTGCTATAATTCTTGTTTAATTTTTTTTTCTCGATTTTTTTTTTTTGCAACGCATTTTTCTATTTTTATTTTGCTAATTTTTGCTTTCGTCTCTGGTGTATTGCATGCATTTTATAGTCGTATCTTTCGTGTTTTCTCAGCCACATTCCAATGTTTGTTTTTGTTTACTTTTTCACTTTTTTCTTGTGTGATTTTTGCCTTTTTGACAACTAGCGATCGATATTCTTGATGACGTTGACATTACGCTTCATTTGTAATTGCATTGATGACGTAAGACTTGAGAATTTTTCGAAACCAAAAATACGCTGGTGCAATCGCTACTGATTTTTATACTACATGCTGCTTATTGGAATTAAGAAAAAAAAAACAACACTTCTTACCAAAGAAACAAATTATTTAATTAAAATTTCGAGGAAGGTTTTGATAATAACGATTTTCCAACTGTACTTGTTTTTTTTAACTTTTTCGATGTTATCGTCATTAACAGAGGTGGAGGGACAATGGAGGAAACAAATTTTTATATCACAAATGGACAATGTCCGAATCAAATTTGATCAGATGGTATGACTAATTAAGATGATCAAATAGTATGCGAAAATTTTGTTAAATAAATTCAATCTGTTGCACATTTCTGTCATGGCTTTTTATTTGTGTTAACTCAATATCTGATAATTGTAAAATTTTACATTTTCTGATTATCGCTATAATAAAATTCATAGCCAAAAACATCATACATTTATGATCCACTGTAATCTTCAAATAATTTACATAAATGTTTGGAAAATCTTTATAAAAATAAATAAATTATTTTAAAGACTTCTTGTTGTCCATTAGACCTGAAATATGAACTTTCAAACATACAAATGGATATATCGACATAAAATAATTTGTAAGTGGGATGAAAGCACCGGTATTTTTTCATATATAAATTATTGCTGTAATGTTTATGCCTAAAATTCAATACGTTTTTCATTTCAAATCTGTACGTCCGCCAGAGAATTCATTTTGTAGAAAAATGCTGAAGAATTGCAAAAACGGCTGGTCAAAAGGCATACGGTACATATACAAGGGTGTGTTTATATACATACAAGAGCAAGTAACGGGTGATCCAAGTAGACGTACTTTTACTGGGCGTACTCGGACTGAGGTATGAAACGACTTGGTGCATTTTACGTCGAGATCTTAAATTGAAAGCGTAACAGTTAGTGCAAGAACTGAAGCCGCTCGATCTTCCCAAGCGACATCGCTTCGCCCTATGGGCTCTTGAAAAGTTCCAAGAAGATTCGACGCTTTCGAGCCAAATTTTGTTCAGCGAGGGGGCCCATTTCTGGCTCAATGGGTATGTAAACAAGCCGAATTGTCGCATTTGGGATGAAGAGCTACCTGAAGAGATTCAAGAGCTGCTATTTAATTCAGAAAATCAAAGGTTTGGTGTGGTTTGTGCGTCGGTGGAATCATCGGTCCATATTCCTTCAAAAACGATTAAGTTATCGCGCCATGATAACCGAGCAATCAATGGCTTTAATGAGAGAACACTTCGTTGAGCAGATTATTTCGTGTGATATCACAGCGTTGAACTGTTTGCTGTGAGCATATGTAAGTCTAAATTCTGTGCAGACAATCCCTCTTCGTTTCAGACCTTGAAGTAAAACATCACGCGTGTCATTCGTCAGTGGCTCGAAAGAGCCATCGAAAATTAGACTCAACAGATTAACCACCGGAGACGTAGCCGCGGCCAACACTTGAAATAGATAATATTCAAAAAATAAATGCCAAAGAATGTTCTTTCGTATATTATAAACATTGCCCATTAAATTTAAAGTTTCTGTTTTTTTTAGAAAAAGTAGGTTCACCCTTTATTTGCTTATGTATATATGTACATAAGTATGTAGTGATTTTTTATTCTCTTCATACGGATATTCTGTCAAAAAAAGCAAGGCTGGATCTATAAAAATTACAAATATTTTTTCTGTCTAAAATTTTTTATTTCACTTCAAAATTAACTACCCTGTTAGAGCTACTGTTCGGTTATTCTGTTCATAGGGACAGTATATGAGGTTATTGTCCTAGTTTGATTGTAAAAGCCTTATAACCTAATAGGGGTTAATGGACGATCCTCACAAAAAGAGTTTTCTGTGATCTCGAGACCTTTACGAAATGCTCCATGCATGTAAAATGCTTGCTTTTTAATGAAATAGTCTGCCTACTCCATCTTATATCTATGCTGAGCTCTTATTTTGTGAACACATAGATATTATATAATGAATAAGATTTTTGCTAATACTCGTACTATGGATTTTTAAGCTATTCTGAAATGTATTTTTTTTTTTGACAAAAACTACTTTTTTTGAAAAGTCATTACACATTTTTATATTATTTATAGATTTATTAAATAAAATACTTTTCGAAAAAAAAGGAATAACACGAAATACGTTTTCTTTGTTATAACCCCTCAAGTTCCTAGTTCCTTTTCTCAAAACTCTGCAACTTCGAAATAATCGTTAAACTGCGCTAAATAATCGAAAGGCTATTCGTGGCGTATGAGTAACATGCCGTTCACTAAAATCGTTAAATTGAACACCGAAGTTTCAAACGATTCTGCTTCTGATTTACGCTTCAGTTCATATTTACATCTTCGATTGCGTGCTTTTTTGTTGATTCGCATGTCTGACGCCTGCTTGCACCCACTTTTTTGTTTACATTCGCTTTTCAAAAATATATAACACACACGCGCGCACGCAAGGTACACACGTGGCCACGCATATTAAACAACACACATACACACACATGTATGTGCTTAACTAAATGTAAATATAAATAGAAAAAAATACAACAAATTTCTATGCGCAAACCAAAACATATTTAAATAAAATACATGCTTTTTTATAAATGTCTACGTGTGTGTGTGTGCTGATTTTCTAACACTTACACTTTTACCACTTGTAAATGCAGTTGCAGTATAGCCGTGCAGCCAGCGAGTAGGTTGGCCTTTTTATTTCATTTTTAATTTCAATTTTGCTGTTGCTGTTGTTGTTGCTGCTGTTGCTGCAGTTACTCCGTCTGACGCGTTGGGTATGCGCTTGAGTAACAAATGGGGTGAATAACACTTTATTTGATTAAACTTGCGCTAATAGTTTCTATTATTATGCTGAAAGCGATGCGGCAGCGCCCGCTTGTTGCTGGCGCATGCAGCGCAACAACAACAAAAGTTAAAAAACAAAAATGCAAACAAAAAAAATATAATCAAAATTATAAAAAGAACATACAAAATACCTCACACAATAAACATTACAAGTGCAATCGCCAGTGCCAATGCGGCAACGCAACCACGAATCGAGGAAAATAAGAAAAAAAAAAATTAACACTCTTTCAATGCACGGCAGTACTGTAAGTATGTGTGTGTGTATGATAGTTGGCTGCAGTCGTGCCGACAATGCCTAGTGCCAAGCAGATTAAGAATCAAGAATTTCTCATTGAAAGTAAGAATTTCTCTATCATTGGCGACAGCAAATACTGACACACACACATACTATGTATATGTGTGTAAAATATACATATATACATATGTATATCTATATGTTCTTTGCTCATTACATGCATTTAACACAGTGTAAGGCCGTCGTTTTCGTTTTCATTTCTTAGCTTAATTTTAATTTTCGTCGAAACTGCATTAATTGAATCAATTAATTTCAATAATCTTTGGTTAGACAATTTCAGACATTAAACGAAATTCATAAATTAAAAATTGTGTGTTTGTTGCATTTCTTGCAAGAACGCAGCATTGAAAAGTGTGTTTATGTACGTGTGTGTGTGCATGCTTATAAATCAAAATACAGATGAGGCCTTTAAAAATAAAATTGTCAGAAAAAATTAATTTATATTTGAAATATTGAGAAATTTACGAGTCTACTGCATTCGGTCCAACAAATATTTTTGCGTTCATAAATATTCATACATCATGTGGTATTAGCATATCTCAATATATTCAGTCAAAATAGTACCTAGATAGAGTCGGGAAAATATTAATTATATTTAGTACACTTATTTAATATCTATTATACGGTATTCACATTCCAAATTGCCGTTTGTCACGCGACTTTGGGTTGTATTTGAGCTTTCAAAAAGCCGGAGGCGACTTAGGAGGCAATCCTAGATGAAATTTAAAAGCATCGATTTTTTCTAAATTCTACCTTTAAAACAAAATCACAAATAAAACAAGAAAAAACGTTAAATTCGGCTGCACCGTCGATCTGTCTGTCTGTAGATACAGGAACTAGTGCGCCTGAGTTATTGATATACCGATCTGATATACCGTTGATGCAGTTTGGAACCGAAAGGATGATCTTCAGACACTTTCATGGTGACCAAATGATCGAAAATTAATTAAAAAAAATAAGTTTTACTAGTTAGAAAGCTTGAGAGTGACTCCGAAGATTTATTCAGTAGCTTTTTAATATGAAATATTTATTTATATCTGAATTATCATATCATGCAGTAACCTTTGGCACTTGAAAACAATTGTTACCCTGAACATTTTGCCACCCACATTTATAGTATGTGTCTAAAATTTCTATCTGAAAAAGTGCAAAGCAGTCAGTATTTGCAAATAACTAGGTTAATACTGTGATAAGTAGGTATGTAAATAAGCATGCAGATGAGCAAATATGCGGCTGAGCGCCGGCAAATGAGCATGCAGACCCATTGACATACACGAGGTACGCTCCGAATGTAAGTAGTCTCTTTTGTGATAATCTGTCATTGTTTTGTCTTCTGCAAAGTATTCCATCCCAAGTGTGCAATATTCAAAGGTCTATGCTTCTTCTAACGCTTAAAGCGATTCTGATTATTTCAGTTATCTTCTCAATAGCAGTAAATGTCTGATTATTGAAATGAGAAGTTTTCATTATCAATAATCTGAAGCTGTCGGCTTCTTAAGCTTAGAGATGTATTAAGACAAAAAAGCACCCGGAAATTGCAATTAAATTCCACGGGCGGGTGGATATTTTGGTTATGAAACGCATCGTCACACGACTATTCCCCATAAGGATGCGATTGTGACCGAATTTTGGAGGTTTTTGTCAAAAAGTATGTTAACAATTTTCAGAAAATTTGTCCATTTGGAATAAATTCACCGATAGATTCACCCACTAGCCAGCATTTATTTTGTTTTGGAACACTAATTCCAATTTTGCACAAAATCTTTGCTTTTACTTTTCGGGCGCACCTCATATTTAAGACTATTCTACGTACGTACGTGTGTATGCACGTATATTTGTTGCTACGGTCTGTTTGAATATACAATACAAATGGCGCTGAATTTGCAAGCATTCATATTTTTCACAATTGCACTCGTTGGCGGCGGCAGCTCATGTGTAATCCCTTACAAATATGTACATTTGTACTTTGAAATGGTCTGACATTTCACATATTTATGTTGTTATGTATTTATCCTAATCGTTTCCCCACATTCAGACACCATTTGTGCAGATTGAACAAACTTCCAAATCGTTTTCATCGCATTATTTTTTTATCTTTACTCTGGGGGCAACCTACTCATAATGATTTATGTGCAGATAACACATATTTTGTACATACATATATACAGTTATTGTACAGTTGTGGACAAAATAATGCAGTCACCTTATTAAAATGTCAATGTTTGGCAGCAAAGTATCGTAAATATTTCGGTGTAGTTGTTAAGGCCCCGATTCTTAATAGGTCGGATATTGGAAGTAGACTTCCTTCGATAGCGATTGTCTCTTCTATATATTTCTTCAGCTTTTCGGACTTATCTTAAAATTTGTAGATCCTCTTTTTGTCGGATGGGATAGCTTCAAGGTGCGCACGACAAAAGTTAGGAAAGCTTTACTAGTTTTTTATATGTACTCCTCACTAACCAGGGTTGCTAAGGAGAATATTATAGTTTTGTTCACATAACGGTTGTTTGTAAGTCCTAAAACTAAAAGAGTCAGATATAGGGTTATATATACCAAAGTGATCAGGGTGACGAGTAGAGTCGAAATCCGGATGTCTGTCTGTCCGTCCGTCCGTCTGTCCGTCCGTCTGTCCGTCCGTCCGTGCAAGCTGTAACTTGAGTAAAAATTGAGATACCATGATGAAACTCGGTACACGTATTCCTTGGCTCGATAAGAAGGTTAAGTTCGAAGATGGGCAAAATCGGCCCACTGCCACGCCCACAAAATGGAGGAAACCGAAAACCTATAAAGTGTCATAACTAAGCCATAAATAAAGATATTAAAGTGAAATTTGGCACAAAGGATCGCATTAGGGACGGGCATATTTGGACGCATTTTTTTTGGAAAAGTGGACGTGGCCCCGCCCCCTACTAAGTTTTTTGTACATATCTCGGAAACTACTATAGCTATGCCAACCAAACTCTATAGAGTCGTTTCCTTCAGGCATTTCCATATACAGTTCAAAAATGGAAGAAATCGGATAATAACCACGCCCACATTCCATACAAAGGTTATGTTGAAAATCACTAAAAGTGCGTTCACCGACTAACAAAAAACGTCAGAAACACTAAATTTGACAGAAGAAATGGCAGAAGGAAGCTGCACCCAGTTTTTTTTTTTTAATTGAAAATGGGAGTGGCGTCAATGAAATTCGGTACAAAATATTTTCTTAACACCCTGATGACATGTACGAAATATGGGTGAAATCGGTTCACAACCACGCCTTCTTCCAATATAACGCTATTTTGAATTCCATCTGATGCCTTCTCTGTATAATATATATGTAGTACATTAGGAACCAATGATGATAGCGGAATAAAACTTTACAAAAATACGGTATTTGAAAAATATGTAAATGACGTATAATGAAATCTCGATTATCACTTTATCGTGCGAGAGTATAAAATGTTCGGTGACACCCGAACTTATCCCTTCCTTACTTGTTTTACTTTTGAAATTGGTATATTTTTCAGGCAAGGAAAGGAAATTGAACTAAAAAATATATGGAATCTCCAAAAATAGTAAAAATTATGGTCAAGGGCCCGAAAAACTTCAAAAAGCTGAATTATGGAATAAATTATACATTCCTCTAACATTCTTATATTAGAGTGCGAAAATGGGCGAATTTGGACTGCAACCACACCCGCTTTCCATATAACACAATTTTAAATTCCATCTGACTCTCTCCTTTCAAAATACACAAATCAAGAAGCAATTAATATGACGGTGTATTAGTGACTAAAAATTGTCTAAATTGAAGCAAAAACGTTTAAGCCTGTAAGTACCGAATACTTGGACCCCAGTACCTATAGTTGACTTTTAACAGAAAATATCGGCCAATGGGTGAGATATATAATTGAAATTGAAGAAACATTTTTC